>NC_081415.1:93404295-93711795 GCF_030272615.1 Cryptomeria japonica | reverse complement strand
ACGTATCCAAATTTAAAAAACTTTATATATTATTGTAGTGCACTTGATTCTTTACAATTTAAAAAAAAAAAATTGTATTTTCTATTTGTTTTGTGCATCTTATGCTTTGCGCATGAACAGGTAGCGAATTTTTCAGGATGTGCTCGATTGGAAAAATCATAAAAAAAAAATACTCAACAAAAAATTAAAAAAATATATACACTTCTATTCCTCACTCTTAACTATCTTTTTGCCAAAGGATTTTTCAAAATACTAAATCTAACTATGACTTTTTTTATGCACATGTCAGACACTATGTTATGTTTTTCAGAAAAAAATAGGGTCAGTTTTTCATGTGTGAAGGATTTGACCCCCTTAATCTTATCCAATTTTGAAAAAGTATAGTAGTTTGTAAACTAGATTCAGAGTACTACAATATTTGTTCTTTGATTATCTTTATATCTTGAGTGGATGACTTTCAATTTTTGCCTCTAAGTTCAGGTTCACCTGATTTCAGAAAAAAAAAGTGTCCACTTATACCCCCCTTTTTGACCACCATCTTTGTGCACTTACCCATTGAACTATTCTGGAGATTGTTGGTTTTTGGTTTATTGGCATTTCTGCTTTGGCACTTATATGGTTTTTCCATCTTGTGTTGCCATCAATGCAAAAGGGGGAGATTGTTGGTATTTTGGATGTGTTGCATTGGTTTTGTCATTGATGTCAACACTTATCAACACTTATCCTTCTGGAGAATCTTGGTTATGTTCACCAGTAAGTTTAGTGACTTATGCACAGTCAGTGGTATTTGGTTCACTGGTAGGTTTTATCATTCACTGACACTGACGATGACTTGGTATCATCTGGAAATCACTTGGTTATGTCGAAGACATGGTTTGGACACTTGGTTTTGGAGATTTGGTTATTGGTCTAATCGGGTAGACATATTTGTTGTTATCGGCAAATTGGTCTAGGTTATGGACCAGCATGCATTATCTATTCCAGATCAGCATGACACATTATGGAGATGGTTTAATCAATTAATATTATTGTTGAGCTGACATGATGCATCGCATCTTGACTTCTTGTAATTGATTTTATTGTAATATTCTTAGTGAGCCGACCTACACATTTGGTCTTAGGTTTTGGTATATATGTAAGATGTCAATTATGAGATTAATATGGTATGGATATGGTATGTAATAAGGTATTGTAAGGTTTTAATATTTGGTATATGTGAATATAAGCAGAGCTAGTCATGGAGACATCATTTGGAGATTCAAGGAAGGTTTGGAGAAGACAATCGGAGTTTAATCGGTACTGAATCTAGCATAGATGATGCTAATTTAAGCATTACATTATCATTGGATATAATCATCCAATTGTAGTCAGTGTGACTCCCATCTTGTGATTGAGCAATGAGCTCTAGCAGCTGGCCTTTCTACATTTATAGAAACCATTTGTAAACACATACTATCTGTAGTAGTATCATTTGATTATGGGTAAGGTTTCCCATCGTGGTTTTTCCCCTTACAGGGTTTCCATGTACAAATCTTTGTGTTATGTGTTATGGATATTGTTTTTCTTTCTATTCCATGCATTAAGTTTCACTAGTACAAATATTAACCGTTAATCTATTTACCGACATTAAGTTTTGTTTACCAATATTAAGTATAAAGTTTAGCTGAGTTATATTTGGGTTGAAATTATTAGTCAACTGATTCACCCCCCCCCCCCCCCCCCTCTCTTAGTTGCCTTTGAGTCCTAACATAGATATGGCATGGTCATTTGGAAAGGTATCAATGGCAATATGTCCTTTATTTTCCCAATCAATAAGTTCAGGGTGGATTAGAGGTAAGGGGTCCTAAGGTTGAGATGTTTTGAGGGTATCAAAGGTCATGATAGATATGTCAAAGTTTTTGATATGCATGTCAATGTCTAAAATGGTACCCTCATCAGAATGACCTTGCACAAGAAGCTCCTGATCATCCTCAATTAAGTTCAAGTCAACCGAATGTGATTCTAATTCAAGTGGGCTAGTTCCTAACATTTTCCCTGCATACATGTGAGCTACATCAACTCCTACATCTACTTCAAAGCAATTTTCTTCAGTTGATTCTTTAGAATGATAGGAATCCCATTCCCATTCATTAGAATCTATCTCACTTGCAGCTTGCAATCTACAAATTTGTTCATATAGCGTTTGATGTGTTTCTTCTATTTTTATTGATATATCTTTTCTTCTCTCATATTCAACTTCTTTTGGACTGAGATTGAGTTTTGTCAACTTTTTTATGAGCTTTCCTTGACTTGTATTAGCTTCTTTCTTGTTTTGATTAAGAGTTAATGCTTCTTGGGAGGTATCATTGGTTTGTTTCTCTTGTTCATTAGGAGATTGCTTCTTTTTCCATTTCATGTTTGCTTGTGCTTGTTGCTTTGCAGATGCTTCTTCCCTTTCAATTGCAAGTTGTTCTTGTTTGTTTTCATATTCTTGTTGTTGTTGGTTAGATGATGTGTCTTCTGGTAAATTAACTTGTCTATACCCTAAGCCTGCTTTGTCTATAGCCTATTGAGTATGAGGTTGGATAGGTTCTGAGATACCTTCTTTTCTTTTTCCTATAGGACCCATTCCAGTGTATCCCAATTTTTGAAGAATGTTAAATCCTTTTCCATACTTTTGAGTGGGTATTCTGACATTGTTGATCTTTTGTTGGACTTTTTCATCTTTGTATAGTCACTATAGCACATCTTTGTCTTTTGTTTCCTCTGGTAAGGTTCCATCACTAACAAGTTCTCCATCAAATATTGGAAGATGTTTCACAATTGGTTGTTGTTTAGAGTTTGATGGTTTTCCATAGGATTTAGGAGAAAGTGGTAATTGGGATATTGAATATTCTTCGTTCCCTCAATCTATTAGCTACATTTGTTTTTCCATACTTGACAAAATTGAGGCAAATGATTTTTCTTTAGTTTTCATGTTTGAAGATGATTCCTCCTTGTTATGAGGAACAATGACTTCTTGAGCTAGTTTGAGATTACTACAATACTGAAATGGATTTGAATCTGCCGAGATTGAGATTTCCTTCCCATTGTAGGGAAACTTTAGGAACTGATGATATGTGGATGGAACATCTTGTATGTCATGTATCTAGGGTCTTCCCAAGAGTATGTTGTATGATAATTCCAAGTCTAAAACTTGGCATGCATGTCCTTCTACAAAGGTCCCACTCTAATGGGTAATATCACAATTCCTTTAGAGGAATTCTCTTCTTCATCATATGCTTTGATTGTGATCTTTTTTGGGGGATCAATTGCATCTTCTGAGTAACCTAGAGCATGGACAAGACTCAATGATCAAATATTTAAGCCAGCTAGCTCCACCATCTATAAGGACATGTTTAATGCATGTCTTGTGAATGAGGAAATTAATATGTAAGGGAGCATTATGGGGATGTTGCAAGGACATGTCATCTTCTTTCATAAATGATAAGCAGTGAGGGGTTGTGTGGTGTGTCACCATGGTTTGGAATTGATCTATATCAAGATCTTTGGATACTATTGTATCAACTGATGCTCTTTCTAGAATTTCTTTGTGTGTAGGTGAAAGATTTAAAATTTCTAAGATGGATATCAAGGGCCTGTAGGTCTTGGGGACAATTGAGAGGGGGGGGTGAATCAGTTGTCCAATAAATTCAAACCAAAATCTTATTAACCAACTCAATGCTTAGTACCGATAAGACAGTTAAGTATGCTAGTAAATAATGTTAATAGGAAATTGCTATACTGGTAAGAATTAATGCATGAAACATAAACATAAAGTCATCCACAACACATGACACAAATATTTGTATGTGGAAACCCTGTAAGGGGAAAAACCATGGTCGGAAACCTTACCTACAAGCAAATGATACTACTACAGATAATAAGTGTACAAAGAGGGGTCTGCACATGCAGAAAGGCCAATAGCCTAGAGCTCACTGCTCAATCATAGATGGGAGTCACACTAACTACAGTTGGATGGTTAAATCCAATGAGAATGTATTGCACAAAATAGCATCTTCATATGCTGGATTTAGTCCCGGTGTAATACTGATATGCTTCTACAAAAACCTAGCTTCACCTTCAAATGATGTCTTCATGTATATCTCTACTTGATCTCACATATATCCTTCCTTAAATATTTTTTGCATTCCACACTTGATCTTGCAAATAAGATCTTACATTTATACCATACCCT
This sequence comes from Cryptomeria japonica, assembly GCF_030272615.1. Taxonomy (NCBI): domain Eukaryota; kingdom Viridiplantae; phylum Streptophyta; class Pinopsida; order Cupressales; family Cupressaceae; genus Cryptomeria; species Cryptomeria japonica. The sequence continues at coordinate 93,707,579 of NC_081415.1, read as the reverse complement.
AAGACCAATTTTAGTAGGTCAGCTCTACAAGATATTACAATAAAAACATTTTACAAATAATACAATATCTGATGCAATAACATATTGAACGTGTCGACTTAATGCATTCACAACAATAATAAATCATCTTCATAGCGTGCCATGCTGATCTGGAAAAGATAAACCTGCCGGTGTAACCCTAGATAACCTGGACCTATTTGCCGGTAAAAGCAAATATGCAAATGAGAATATACAATTGATTATTACTTCAAAGTAAAGTGTCCACATGATGTCTTCGATAGTCCACATGATGTCTTTGACATTACCACGTGTCTTCCATGTCAATGCAGGTACCGGTGAACATTATTTCTTGCCAGTTAACCATATACCAGTGATTGTTTGCACAGTTTACTATTTGCTGGTGAATGTGTTGGATCTCCAAAGTAGGTGAATTTAGTAGGTGTTGACATCAATGACAAAACCATACCAAAATACCAATAGGGCCAAGATTGAGGATGTTGGAGAAGAGGTTGTAGGAAGGGACACTTGCCATCTCTATGGTGACAAGTGTCAAGGAGCCTTGCTCATGAGAGGGGAAGTTTCCAAGGGAGGACACATGTGGCAAAAGTGCCATGTGTCTCAAGGAGAGAATATCCACACCATGGGAGGTTAGGATAAGGAGGTTAGAATGTGCAAGATAGGAGAGGGTTAGTTAGACCCAGGGTTAGGTGGAATTGGTTAGGTTAGGGGATGGTTAGGTTAGGTGGTTAAAATTTAGGAGCCATGTGCTCATTTGAATTTATAAATTCAAATAATTGGAAAATGATAATTAATCTCAACAAACTTGAGTTTGTTAATCTTAATTAGGGATTAGAAGAATTGATTTATATGGGGGACATTAATTAATTTAGAATTAATTAATCAAAGGGGGATATGAAATGAACTATATAAATAAATCATGTAGATTTATTTATTAGTAGATGAATAGAGAAATTAATTAAATTTCTTGTGAATTCAATTAATTGGGAAGGGGGATTAATCAAATAACTGCATATTTAATTAACTATCTTCAGACTATTTTTAGGTGTATACAAGTAATAGGCATAGATTGCTGGAATACAGGCCTTGTTATAGAGACTACAGGGTCAGCTCACATAGGCTTAGGCACTGGTTGCATAGCTACAAAGATAGGTGGTGATGATGTTATTATAGTGGGATACTACTTAGCTGAGAGAGACACAACACAACTAGGTTTGTAGGCCATCCAAGATCAGATTGCGTAGGTTACAACAAAGTGGGACATTGAGATAGAGTGTTGGGGCTAAGCCGAGGTGATGGTTCATACATTATAGTAGGTAGCTACATAGGGGGTGACAAGTGATACCATCTGGACTCTTATCTACCATTCTGATCGAGCCATCTATTACAGGGACTTGTACATTGCAATGGTGTCAGTAGCTCAACGAGCTCCTACTTATGCAGCTAGTTCTTAGTAGGGTGGATTAAATAGACACGAAGGCAATGAGGGGGTCATGGGACCGAGGAGGGATTCCCCTAGTAGTAGCACAAGTGTAGGTAGCTTGAGCTCTTGGCTGATAGGTTCTAGAGGTAGTCATGTTGATCCTGTTCGTTGACTATTCTCTCAGATGATATATTTTGTACCCTAATGTACTTTATTGATATATACACACATCATTGTATTTTGATGATCTCTCAGTATGATACACTGTTTTACTTTGATCTCATTGATATGATACATTATTGATGTTCTGATATGATGCTCTGATGATCTCATTTATTTCCTTGATACTGATGTTGCTTGATTTGATGGACATTTCTATTGATATGACATCCAGGGATTTTGGACATTTTATTGTTTCACTAATTATTGGCTCTAACTTGTATCATTGATTTTACTTTGGATCAACATGTGGTCACACATATATGATAATATGTTATGGATGCAGCTACTTTGATTTTGATGAGATATATGATATGCTTTTGATCTATATGACTTTTGCAGATGAAGTGATGTGTGTGTTTTTTATTTTTATGATCTACATGCTTCTATGATGATTGCAATGTATGTCTATTGGATACTATATGTTTTGAAGGTGATATGCCTATGATGGATGGTTTTGATGAGTGTATATGCTTATGATTGTGTAAATATTTCTAACATGTTTTTGTGCTTTTATGTGCTTTGGATAATGCAATCTAGAATGCCAAATGTTATTGATATGATATGCATTATGACAGTGATGTAAAATGTGATAATGATTTGAAATGTATCTTGAAAATGAGATGTATGATATGATAATGATATGAAAATGTATCTAATACACTCATAAAAGGATATGGTAAATGATAATATTAATGAAACAAGATGTATCTTGCAAATGAGATGTAAATGATAATGATAATGCTTCCTTAAAATGATATGGAAATGATAATGCAACTAAATGTAGAGTTTAAAATGATAATGAAAATACTCTAAATGTAGATTAATAATAATAATAATAATAATGCAAATGTGTGAGGCCCTACCCCAAGCCATCATAGTGTTGTTCATCAAAATTGATTAACCCAAGTACACTTGTAATTGACCTATGAAGTAGCCAATTCAATCTATGAAGAACCTCAGGGCTTGGACAACATGACAAGGATCTAAATCCTTCTACTCTTCAAGCTTTGTAGAACCTAGGTGGGTATACCTTTGATGCTTAAAATTAGACCGATTACACACCTATGACAGCATCAACATAAACAGATAGATCTCACTAGGGCTCAATAACAAGTAGTTTACTGCAGATAGGCTAGATCTACACATAAAACTCAGCTATGTTTGAGCATGAGATAGATGAAACATTTCAAAACCAAACATAAAATAAAGATATTCTAATTGGATTTTAAATGTTACTATTTACTAAGTTGTCATTAGTTTTATATCCAAAGTCATTCTATATACTCTAGTTGGTTAATACTACTGGAAAATTCAGTCGGTAAGCACTAAAGCGGTCAGTTATAGAAGAAAGAAGTCACAAAGTTTAATATACATCGAGCTATCTACTGAGTAACATTCTATGTCTACCGAGTAGCAAACAAGGTATACCAAGTAACCTGAACCAAGTGAAAATGTGTTACCAGATTCATTGAACCTGGACACATGTGTGAAAACGTGTTACAAGATCGAGGAACAAAGAACCGTTATCACATAGGGAATTGCACTTCTAGATTGTGTATGATTTTGAGGACATCTATCCAATTAAATAATTTCTAGGGTTATTCATTTGATGAATCATGTTTGTAAGATTGAAGCATGAACAGGTCACCATCCTAAGAGATCTATTTATATACAGAATGATTTGAGGATCAAGTATGAAAAACAGAGTATGAGACATATGTGATAGTTGAGTTAAAAGGATTATCATGAGAAAGCACAATGTGTTGTGACTATTATGACTGACAGAGATATTCAAAGGTCACTGAGAGTGTCTTCAGAATACAGTTAAGGGAGAAAGTAAATAGAAGGGTTTATTGAGTTAATTTATCAATTACCAAGGTATGCTATGAGCAAGGTAATTTCATATTGAGCACATAGAGTCTACTATAACATTTCAGATGTAAAGTTGCATATATTTGTAAAGATTTTATTGAAATATTTTGAGTTGTAATAGAAACCTTTAACAGGGTAAAAGACTCTAACAAAGTCTGTAAATTGTAAAGCCTTTAACCAGGTGCAACATTTAGTTTAAATATTGTAAAATCCTTTAGCAAGGTATATCTAAAGATTTTGATACTTCTAACAGGGTAAGCTATCAGAAATAGCTAAACATGTAGCTCTAACTGAGCAACCTTTATTATTACAGTAGTGAAGTTGTGGGTGCCATCCCCACCATAGTTTTTCTCTCTAACTAAGAGTTTCTGCATAACCAAAATATATGTGTTATGGAATGAATCATGTATGATTGTTATTTATTTGTTTTAGCATTATATTATGTTACAACAATATTCAGTTTATGCTTAATAGTAAAGTTATTGTTCAAGAAAAGTTTTGAAGTACTGATTCACCCCTCCCCTCTTAGTACATTAGCTTTCCATATTGGGCCTAACAATTCATATCAGAGCTTCAATCTTGGAAAAGGGTTTAACAGCCTAAAGAGAAATATCTTATCAATGGAACGCTATAAACAATCTCAGAGAATTGTGTATCTGCAAGAAGAATTGGATCATGCTAATCAAGTGATTGGAGACATGCAGAGACAAATGCAAAAATCATTTAAAGTTAGAAGAAGGTTATTTGATGATTTACAGGACTCACAAGAGTTGGTGGAACAAATTGAGACATCATCTGAGAATAGTATATCTAAAGAGACTGAAGAAATGATTGGAGTATTCAAATAAAAGAACAAAGCACTGACTGATCAGCTAAAAGAAATGAAAAGAGAACATTAGCATTTTAGCACACAGATGACTAAAGATCTAGATGCACTAAGAATAGCTGAGGATAAGATAAGAGAAATAAAGAGAGAGAAACAATAGCTTGAAGCATTAGTGACTGAAAAGAATGATGAAATCACAAGAATGACTGGAATTCAACATAATCTGTTTGATCAATTGGGTTATGCACATCAAGAATCAAATCTGAAAGAAAATGAGAATCAAGCATTGAAACTTGAAGTATCAAAATTGACTGATGAACTTGAAGCAGAGAAGAAAGCCAAAGAATCACTGATGAAAAGTTATGAAGCATAAAAAATGTTGGATGAGCAACTAAATACAAAAAGATGCAACAAAGTAGTCGGACTCGGTTACAAAGGAAAAGACTCTATCGAGAAGGGAATCCACACTACTAAGAGAGGAGAATCATCAAAGCAAGCTAGAAACAAGAAGAAAATCAAAGGAAAGAAGCCTATTTGCAACTAATGTGGAAATCAAGGTCATACTGCCAGCATGTGCCAAATTAGAAAAGGTAAGCAACCGAATGTCACTAGGTCTGATGGTTATTGTTACAATTGCAATAAGTATGGTCACAGATCTAATCAATGTAGGACAAAGTCTATTAGCAATTATCACAAGGAAAAATTCAAGGGGTTTTGTAAAAACTACAATAGATATGGACACAGTATCGAGGAGTGTTGGTTTAAGCAGAAGAACTATATATGGTATGCACACCGAGCAAATACTAGAGGCTATCGAACTCACATAGATCTTAACCGACAATATTTTGTAGTACCATGGGATTATAATACAAGGATATGGTGTGAATACTATGGAAGATATGGACATATAAGTGCCAACTACTTTATAAGGTTTGGAATGAAAAACTGAAGATCATGGAGAAATCCTGGTATGGCATGTTTTCAATGTCACAAAGTTGGACACTTGGCTGGAGATTGTAAAGATCAACCCAGAGGAGATACTGAGGAAATAAAAAGAAAATTACATATGATTTGGAAAAAGAAGGAAAATAGGTCAACTAATGAAGAAGGCACCTTGCCTACTTAGGTGCACCTACTTCAAATTAATAGGTAAAGGAATGAAGGGACTGCATTCTCTCAAAGTTAGATCTTAATAGTTCCTATTTTATCATGTACTTAATTCCAAAATCTGCATAGCTAAGATGCATTAGCAAGTTTGAAATTTTTATCTAGAGTAGTCGGTAAATGCAAGAGACCTATCTAGTTGGTAAATGCAGAAAATTTGTCTAATCAGTAAAAGGAAAAAAGGAAGGTAATTAGTTTAGTGGAACTAAGTGCATTTAATGTTTTCTGACCTAACTTGCATGGAGCCCGATAAGGTAAAATGTGTACTTAAAGCTTTTACGCAGTCATTTTACACTTACCAAGTTTTCAAAAAGAAGAGCAAAGCAATTCAAAGGTGATCAAACACCTCCCAAGAGAATTTTAAGGTATTTACACATCAATCTAAAGCATTTTTAAGAGCTAGTTAACCGGGCAATATCAGTGCGACTATCTGTTTCATATTTACTAAGTGAAAGCATTTTTTGGTTAAGTTTCAAACCCTATGCTTTTTCCATTAGTAGATATCTTGAGTTTGCAATGGCTCCAAAGATTAAGAAACTCATTGTTGTTGAAACCATTGAGAAGCACTCATTGAAATATTCCCTACCTCCCAAAGTAGCATCTGAACTAGATGATAAAATGACATTTTCACTCATTTTGGATAGGGTTCTATTGGTTGAGGATGTTAGATTTTTCACCAAATATTGTGTTGAGGAACTAGGTCATACTGAGATCAAGGATATATATGATGAAATTTGCACCGATGGGAACCTAGATAGAAAATTCAAGCATATCAAAGTCAAGGGATTGACCAAAGCCCTAACCTATCTTTGTGACTTCAAACCCCAATGGGTCAAGTTTGTTCTAAGAAAGGTTCATGATGATTTCATGTGGTTAGAGGAGAAACCATTCAAAATCACCAAGGAAATCATTCACTTGATAACCGGATACCCTATATATGACCATGCCCAAGCTCAAAAGATGATATCACATAAAGAATTGATCACTTTAATCAAAGTTGAATCTGATTGTAGAGTTCTAAAATTGAACAATGTTACAAACCCCGAGCTAAAGTTTGCAATTAGAGTCATAGGTTATTGTTTCTTTCGATCAGCAAGGGAAAACAGTGTACCATGTACAGCTATTGATTTGGCATATAAAATTGTGAAGAAGGGAATGAAGATTGATCTTTATGAAGTGTTGTTGAAGAATCTACTTGAAAATATGAACACCATAAGGAAGCTGAAGAAGAACAACTCAGCAAACACACTAAAGTTTGGATCACTTTTGGTATGCATGTTTTTCTATTTTGAGAAATTCTTTCCATCAGTCGGTAAAGTAGTTTGGGAGCTACATCGACCAATCACCCATCAAATCAATGACTTCATCAAATGGCTAGGTGATAACTTTAATGATATTATGGATGATTACTTTAGCAAGTTTCAGGGAAAGATGCATAACAGGTATAGAATACCACCCCAATTAGTGGAGAAATACAAGGAAGATATTTGTTTTGAAGTAGACACCGACTACTGCTATGTCAATGCAATAGAACCAAGAACTCAATCTTTGTTGCCTATGGGTTATGAGATTGACTTTGATATTACACAACAATAGATAGATGCCTATCTTGCACTAAGGCATGCTACCGAACTCAGATATGATACATATGAAGAGGTCAAAGAAAAAGTTAAGATGAGCATCGTAGTACCAAAGGCTACAAGAAAACCTACAAAGATGATCAAAGTCTTGACTAAAAAGTTTGGAGAAGGTTCTACCTCCACTCCTGCCAAAAGTGAACTACTTGCAATTGAGGAAGAATCTGAAGCTCATGAAGCTACTGTTACATTGAGCACAGAGTTGCCAAAAGGCAAAATTTTGAAGAGGAAGAAACAAGACACATCACAGGTATCACTAACTCCTCCAGTAAAGCAACCTAATACTAGATCATCTGCAGTGTCACTGAGTAAGAAGTAGAAAACTATTGAACTACCTAAGGTCACAAGGACTTACAAGAAAACATCTCAGAAACTCATTTTGAGCAAAGAGTCAAGTGACACAGAGTCTGAAGACATTAGAAAATTTCATATTGTTAAGAGTACATAGGAAAATGTAAATAGTGTTGAAAATTTTTGTACAAATTTGATACAATATGGTGGATTTGGAGCATTCAGATATGTCAAATATGACTCCAGAACTAAAGATGAGAAGAGACAAATAGAAGAACCTGTAATCTACACTCTTCTAAAATTTCAATTGGTCCCATTGGAAGTATCTAATTCTCTTCCAAAAGAATTGTATTTCCATATTGATAATAGGTTGAAATATGCCATGGACTCAAAAAAATAGATAAGAAAAAGAAGTCTGGTACATCTCTTTCCAGACATGTTGGTAGATGAGATAAGTGAACATCTAAAAAACTACCAGACAAACTTCTTAGTCAAGCAAAAAGCCTTGAAACTAATGAATGGCCTCTATTTTGAAGTGGAGAAGGAGACAAAAGAACAATGGCAACAAATCTTTCAAATGAAGAGTGCTGATGAGCAAGGTGAAGTTGAAATAGTTGATATCACCAAACAAGATCCTGATATCACTGAGCAAGATCCTGCTAGTACTATACAACTTGATGAGGATATCATGGATACCAAAGCACAGGAATAGGAAATGATAGAAGGAAATGCTTATGCCAAACTGGTATCTAGTGAATCAATTTTGGAACAAGTCAAATCCTATCCTCTGGTAACTCACCCAGTTTCAACCAAGACTCCTCAAGGCACTGAACAAGGAAAAGAGGGTCAATAGTCTACAAAAGGAGAAGCTACTTCTTAGGCCACAGGGGAACATACTTCTCAAGCACCTGCAAGAATAGAAACTATTGTCACCGAGTCCACATGCATAGAACCATCGAAGGACTCAATAGAGGCTAAAAGAACTGACAAAAGTGTTGCCTCTACCGAGCAACCTACCGAGGGTGAACAAGCCTCCCAAGCCATTGTACTAGTTCAACCACGGAAAGCCTCATCTTCCAAAGACAAGAAAATGAAGAAGCATAGCTTCAAGATAGATCTCTCTAAGCCCATTGTGTTGCCAAATGTTGACATATAAAAACTAAAAGGGCAAGCACTTATTGGATTCGGAGAACTCTACAAAGCCAAAGTAGAACAAGAGAGACAAATGGCCATTCAGAAGAAAAACAGAGAACTTCAGAAGGTGAAAGCATTATTAACCGAGATGCTACCTGAACCTTTCGTGACAATAGATGTAGCCATCCATGTGCAATTGCATGAACTCCTCACCAAATTAGAAGCATTAGGAGTAGATGCATCTGAGTACTTGAGCAAATTGAAGGACAAAGAGCTCTCTGCCAAAATGATTGAAGAAGTACAGAAAGCCATTGTTGTCAGTAAAGTTAAGATTGTCAACCTCATTGCTGAGTTGTCCCCTCAACTCAAACATATTCTTTATTTATTTCAGAAGCTCTGTACATTCTCTTTATTCATTAAAGATATCAAGAATAAAACCAAAGTTATAGAACAAGAGATCACCGATCTCTCCAATAACTTGACCACTGAGCCAAATTCTATTCAGAATTTCTACACCAAATTGCAAAATCTTATGGCTCAATAGTTAGAACTTCAAAACAAAGAGCACAAGATTAGAATGGATATTATGACTCTTCAAACCTTATTCATTCCACACTTGTCCTCCATCCAAGAATAGATCAACCGAGCTACCTATTTATCTACTACACAAGAGGGAAGCACATTAGATGGTTTAATCTCACTATTAGTTGACATTACAGCTTAGAATTCTTTAATGGATAGTGTCAAGGATGCCCTCTCTACCACTCTCACTGATGCCAGTACAAAGTATAAATCCATTTTTGACTAGTTGCCTCCACCGAATGGTAATTGGTTTTGATGTTTGTCAAAAAGGGGGAGTGTAGTATATGAGTATCAAAGAGGGAATGTAGTATATCAGAATACCAAGCAAATCAGAGTATCAACTCATACAGGTAATTTTGATAGGGGGAGCAATGATCAAAGAGAAAACAACAAATGCAGTGAACACAGAACATTGATCACCAAGCATGCAAGATCAGAATTATGTACAATATATTGATAAGGGGAGTATATCTGAGTATACTATTTATTGACTATTGTATATACTGTTAATTTAGTCAAATTTTGTAAGTATATAGATTTTGAGTTATGACTTTGAAAGGAGTTTTGTCAAACATTTCAAAACTAATGTCAAATGGGGAGATTGTTACTATTTACTAAGTTGTCATTAGTTTTATATCCAAAGTCATTCTATATACTCTAGTCAGTTAATACTACCAGAAAATTCAGTCGGTAAGCACTAAAGCAGTCAGTTACAGAAGAAAGAAGTCACAGAGTTTAGTATACACTAAGTTGTCTACCGAGTAGCATTCTATGTCTACCGAGCAGCAAAGAAGGTATACCGAGTAACCTAAATCGAGTGAAAATGTGTTACCAGATTCATTGAACCTGGACACATGTGTGAAAACATGTTACAAGATTGAGGAACAAAGAACCATTATCACATAGGAAATTGCACTTCTAGATTGTATATGATTTTGAGGACATCTATCTAATGAAATAATTTCTAGGGTTATTCATTCAATAAATCATGTTTGTAAGATCGAAGCATGAACAGGTCACCGTCTTAAGAGATCTATTTATATATAGAATGATTTGAGGATCAAGTATGAAGAATAGAGTATGAGACATATGTGATAGTTGAGTTAAAAGGATTAGCATGAGAAAGCACAATGTGGTATGACTGTTATGACTGATAGAGATATTCAGAGGTCACCGAGAGAGTCTTCAGAATATAGTTAAGTGACAAAGTAAATAGAAGGGTTTACTGAGTTAATTTATCAATTACCAAGGTATGCTATGAGCAAGGTAATTTCATATTGAGCACATAGAGTCTGCTATAACATTTTAGATGTAAAGTTGTAGATATTTTGAAAGAGTTTATTGAATTATTTTGAGTTGTAATAGAAACCTTTATTAGGGTAAAAGACTAACAAAGTCTGTAAATTGTAAAGCCTTTAACCAGGTGCAACATTTAGTTCAAATGTTGTAAAATACTTTAGCAAGGTAGATCTAAAGATCTTGATACTCCTAATAGGGTAAGCTATCAGAAATAGCTAAACATGTAGCTCTAACTAAGCAACCTTTATTATTGTAGTAGTGAAATTGTGGGTGCCATCCCCACCATAGTTTTTCTCTCTAACCAAGAGTTTCTGCATAACCAAAATATATGTGTTATGGAATGAATCATGTCTGATTGTTATTTATTTGTTTTAGCATTATATTATGTACAACAATATTCAGTTTATGCTTAACAGTAAAGTTATTTTCAAGAAAAGTTTTGAAGTACTAATTCACCCCTCCCCTCTCAGTACATTAGCTTTCCATATTGGGCCTAACATTAAATTGGTTTGAGAACCCCCTTAATTGCAAGATAAGTGCCTTATCCAAGGGCAACAGAGTCGTACATCAAACTATAAGTGAAGGAAGTCATTGCAAATCCATCTTCATCATGAAATATTTCTGCATTAATGCCTTGCATAATGCATTACTAAGCTTATCCACAGAAAATATCAGATCCAGAAGCTTGAACCCTATTTCATTAATGTTTTCTCATAGAGTTTAAAATCTTCCTTGAAGATTACCTACAAATAAGCATGGCACTCACAGACACAACTGTTTATGACAAACTTGGTCCTCCTTAAGAATCAAATTTGAATAAAATGAAGATACATTTTAGAGACGAATTCTATGCGAATTTGTGCATGCCTAACATACACAAGAACCTGCACCAAATAAAACCTATAGCATGAATCAAACTCTATTCTATGGAAAAGGACATTGTCCAGTACAATTTTGAAAAGAACTTAGAATTGGAAGCCATGAAAGTCTGGAGCATTTCTCCAAATTTTTGGAACCCCTACAATTGAGAAGAATTGGGAATAAGAAGGAGAGGGAAAAAGATTAGATTTCATCAAAATTTGCCAAGTGTCTTCTTGTTCCTTAACTGCCAAAATATATCCTTCCTTCCCATGGAAACTGCTCCCAAAATATACCACATTTGTCAAAACTAACTACCTAACTACATTCCTCATCTTGAGAGCTTTTTGATAATATATAATACTTGCCATTTTGACCAAAAATAGACCTTTGGGCGAATTAATCATTCATATGCTTCCATCATTTAAATTTTTTAATTTCTTATATAGTTTGCACTATATATTAAACTTGATTTTAACTTTGATTTTTGGCATGATGCTCTACCACATGGCAATCTCTGATTCATCGATAGGATCCATTGGGTGCCACCTGGGATGACACCTCATCTTTTGCCACTTATCGGCCACGTCACTACCACTGGACTGCTTGCTAGTATGCCACCTCAGTGCCACATCATCACCATGTCACTAGGACCCACAAGCTGGATCACCATGTCATCTTGTCACCTGTCTTTCACCATTTTGCAATGGTTTATTTGGCACGCATCTTTCCTTCGTGAAGCAGCACGGACCGTCGATCTTCATCAAACTTGCATGCTCTTTAACACTTCGCGATCTGCCTAGGTTTTTCGCCATTTTGCAGGGCTTAACACACTTGCATCTCTCCTTCGTGAAGTCACGTCGGCCATTGATCTCCTGCAACTTGCTTGCTTGTTAACTTGCTCCTTCTCTACAAAATTTTGCCTACCTCAGGAACTGTGCCTGCGTGGGGTCCACTTGTCACTGCTCACTCAGCCTCCTCAATCACCTTGGGATCCATGCCCACACATGTGGGGTCCACTTGGGCACCCAACCGACACCTTGTGTCAAAAGCCTTTAAGCTTTGACATTATACTTGTGTGGAGCCTTATATTTAAACATCAAAAAGTTCCCATCCACAGGCAATGTGGGATAATGCGTTTATTCCTAGGAATGCAATTTGAAGGTTTCTGTAGTGTTTTAATGGCTGCCAATGAAATTCACTTGGGAGTTATTTGCCTTTCTTGCTTGTTGCATGGGAGGAGAGGATGGAAAATGCATTTACTGTTGGAGTTTTAAAAAAATGTCCCTCCAAACACCACATAGAGGAAGAGAGAAAATGGTTGGCAATTGAATCATGCCATTTGCATTTGTTGTTTGTTCATTTTCTGAAGGTTTTCATTTGTTGAAGATTTTAATTTTCTAAAGGCTTCCAATGCACTCCCCAGCACAGTTTGGTTTCAAACATACCAATTGCATTTGCCTTTATTTTGTTTGAAATTTTTTGATGCCCATTCAATTTGTTGTTCGTTATGCTACCCATTTACCATTCTATTGAAGGTTCTAATCCATTTAATTGGATTTTTTGAGAGTTTTCAATGGCTGCTCATGTGCATTTGTTTGCAGATTTTATTTATGCCTTCATTCACACCATGTGTGGCAGGGAGCAAGATGTTGGAGATTGGCATTTATTTGCTGATTTACCAATTTGCTTTAAGGTTTTTGAATGCCCCAACTCCACCACATAGCAAGGATAATTGGAGAACTCTCTGAATTTGGGCATACACCTGCCAATCACATTTGCTTTGAAATTTTTAAACTCTTATCCATTCCACGCCACCTGCCAAGGAGAATGCTACCAAAATCCAAAAACTTTGGTTTTACGCCCTTTCAACAATCAAATAGCTAGGCATATGCTTCAATGTACCATTAATATCCATATTGCTCTTAAAATATTCTCTATTTTCTTCTAAATCTCTTAAATCATAAAACACATGATTTAAAGTAACAATTTAAACTTTGCCTGAAAAGATGCCTGGAGTTACAAGCCAGGTCAGCCCCCAAAGTGGGTCTGGCTAAAAAAAATTCTTGTTTTCATGCAACTGACCTTTAGAATGCCTCATGAACCTTAAACATACCTCTGGAATCAATCGACACCATTTTCAGATCATTAAATTGAGTTTTGCAACTTTCAAGCACCTGCACCACATTTTAACATTTAATCACAAAGATGTAATTTTCAAAGTGGTCAAAACACTTTTCTAGACCTCGCCATCTGACATGCATGTACTCTGATATACAAGCATGAATTCTACCAAATGGTTTCTCAAGATGAGTCCCGAGCGAAGAGATATTAATTATTGAAAATGACCAACTGGCTTTGTCGGCACTGCAGACCTAATGAAGTCAATGTTCTGGCAACACATGATGCCTTTCTTAAAAATATCAAATGACCTCTGTAGACCCTTAAATTTGAGACATAGGTACCTTGAAGTACATATCAAAACTTAGAATTCTCAGTTCAACCAAAGGTCTGACTGGGTACTGTTAGAGTTCCCACAGATACTGAGAGGGGGGGGTGAATCAGTATCTGACCGGTAATGAAATTTTCTTAAAACTAAATATGTAGAATATAAAGTAACAGTATACCGGTATGCAAGAATTAATGCAAATAATAGAATCAAAAGCATCCACATTAAAAAAACACCATAACACAAGATGTTTAATGAGGAAACCCGGTGTGGGAAAAACCTCGGTGGGATTTGTGACCCACAATATTCACTTACTGACCAATAAGAGAATATTACTTACAATAGGGGCCTGCACATGCAGGAAGGCCAACTGCCTAGAGCTCACTACTCAATAAGAAGTCACACTGACTTACAATGAGGATTTACACAAATCCAATATTCTGTACTGCTTTGCAATGGCATCTTCAATGCCATATTCAGTACCGATTCTTGCTCTGTTCTTTACATATACCCTTGACCTACAATTCACACATTAGGTCTGTCTTCTAATTTATTTATTGCATTCTATCCCTGTCCTACAAATGACTACAATGATCTCTTTTATATACAAGAGTCATTTTACAATTTGCCAAGTCGGCTTACAATAATAAACAAAATATTACATATCAAAAATCCTATCAGCTTTTGTGCCGGTATATATATTTCCTTTTGTGTCGGTGTACATCTTCTATGTCGGTGCCAGTGTAGATTGATCTTCTAATGCCGGTGCACTATCTTGCCTGTATAATGCTTTGCCAGTATAATGTCTTGCCAGTTCCATAGGATTGTAAGGTTGCCATCAATGACAAAACCTTCAATCACACACATTGTCTCATTGGAGTGTCCATATGCCAACAATCTCCCCCTTTGGCATTGATGGCAACACTCATGAGAAATTTCAAAAAGATATCCAAAAATGTGTATACCAAAAAAAGTTACCAAAAATGTGAGGGCTCCCCCTGAGCATGTGATCCCTGTGTTTTGAATTTTCTCATCTACTACTCCCCCTTTGGCATCAATGACAAAGGTTAGTAGATTTTGTAGTTGTACCAATTCATAACCTCAACCTTGTAGTTGGGTAGTTATTATATGAAGAATATCTCCCAAAATTAAGTTTATACCATCCATAAACTTCTTGTTCTCCTTTATTGCTATCTCAGTTCTGTATACTATACCGGTGAGATGCTATAAGTGCTCTGCCAGTGTTCTACTACCCCGTGTTAGTGCCTCTAAGATTTCCTTATGCAGACATGCTAAATAGTCCAATCTTGGACTTAGTTTAGATCTCAAAAATTTTGCCTTGTTTATTATTTTCTCCTTTTCTCTCTCTAATTTGAGCAATTCTTCCTCAAAATTTGTTATCTTTTCCTCAAAAACTGATAGTGTATTTGGTGAGTTAACAAAATTATCAGCCAGTTTATTGATCTCTTCTTGTACCTTTCTCATCCTTTTGTCTACATCTGAGGTCAAAAAGTTTATCTTATAGGTGTCTTTGTACAGAGTTTTGTATTCTTTCAACAAATTGCACAGTTTCGGTAGAAGTCTGTCAAATTCCTTGTTACACTTCTTTATTCCTTCCTCAAAGAATTTTTTTTTCTCTTTTTCTACACTTTCCTTTACAGTTTCTACCTTTGTTTTCTCAAAATTTCTAGAAATATATTTACAAAGTGTATCCAATTGGCCTAAAGAATATTTGTTGGCTATATTACGATTGGGAGCTATTAATTTCAAAACTGGAATTGAATCATCTATCGCTTTATAGGCTTGTGAGCTATAATCAGTTATTTTCTTGATAGATTCGAGCAATACCTCTATTACATTTGATGGTGACCCAATAAACTGAGTGTCGGTGGAGGTGGCCATGCTGGTATTGACCTCTGGTAGGTCTGTTTGTGTCTCCATCTCCTTAAGCATAGTTTTTCCTGCATCATTTCTTACTGGTGGAGTCTGTTCTGGTGGTTACTCTATTTGAGTTCTAGAATCCATCTTTTTCTCTGAATCTGTTGTCGGTTGCTCTTTGTTTCCTATTGCTGGTTGCTCTTTGTTATCAAATTTATCTATGGTATCCTTATCTACCACTATGTTGATTTTTTGAGTATCAACATTCACAGTATATAGGACTTCAGGATTAGGATTATTATCCTCTGTGTCCATGCTCTCAGCTGCTAGTTGATCTTCTGCAGTTGTTTTTACCGGTGGAGTATTTAAAGGAGGTGGGGGTAAGTTGTCTCTAATCTTGATACTTGGCGGTCCACCAACTTTACCTTTCCCTTTATCCTTTTGATATACCAGAATGGGCTTGGGATTCATATATTCTTCTTGTTTTTCTTTTTCAACTAAGAATCTATCCCAACCATCTTCTGTTTCAGTTGAAACTTCAGTAACTCTACTTGCCATTAATGAAATTTGCCAGTATGTAGTCGAAAAGACTGTCTGGTTGGCCTGTGCTATCAAATCATCAATTTATTTAGGTGAGTTGACCAGGTATATTGCAAGTAATTTTTCTATTTTAATTTTCTTATCTAACTCAATTATTCCTTGCCTTCTGGCCTTATGTCTTTTATATAATTCATTAGGAATTTCATTTAGGACTTGCATCAAAAACTTTTTATACATGTCCATGTGTAGTATAACACTTTCCTCAACTTGTCCTTTCTCATCATCTCATAGGGTGTCATAGATTTTCCCTATGTTTTTCAATTTACCTTCCTCTGTGATTTCATTCAGCAATATGTCAAAGGGGGCCAAGTCAGTGTTTGTCTTCTTCTTCTTTTTGGGGGTCAGCTTTTTCTTAAGTGTGGCTTTCTTGACTGGAGACCTTACAGCTTGTTGCTTCTATCTTGTCCTTCTAGGTAAAGGAGTGGATACCGATGAGGGGTCTCTTTTCCTAACAACTCTTTTAAAAGTTGCTGGCATATCTCCTTCTGAGGAGGTATCTACCAGTGATAGATGAGTTTCAGGCTGTTGGGTTGCCAACTCTTCGTCTGTT
Organism: Cryptomeria japonica; assembly: GCF_030272615.1. Lineage (NCBI taxonomy): Eukaryota > Viridiplantae > Streptophyta > Pinopsida > Cupressales > Cupressaceae > Cryptomeria > Cryptomeria japonica. The sequence continues at coordinate 93,690,776 of NC_081415.1, read as the reverse complement.
ATGCTAGTTTTCTTTAATACATCATCTTTTAAGGCTTTTGCTTGTCTGGTTCCTTTCCTCACAGATGCCTCAACTTTCTTTACTATCTTTTTAGATTGAATTTGACTTTCGATGTGCTCAGCACTACCAAATACTTCTTCCTTTGGTTCATTGGGGGCTTCCAAAAGTGCTTTGGCATTAGTTTCCACTATGTGGTCTTGTATTTCATACCCCATCTCTGTAAACCAGATTGTTCTTGGGATGACTGCTTCTATCCAGATCTCATCCTTTTTTATTACAAAACATATATCATCCTTATATTTGTTGACAATTTCTTGTGATAGTCTGATCCTCTTATTCATTCTGACCTTTAGTGTTTGAAAATACTCATGGATATTCTTTTCTTTGTTTTCACCCATGTTGTTGAATAAGTTAGACAATTGTTTTCCTACCGGTATGTCAAATCCAAAATCCTTGTTGCCTATACTAGGAGCCTGTTTGGTTATATGTAGCATTAAGCATACAAGTAAATTTCCAAATCTAAAGGTTCCTTTCTTATCCTTCTTGATTTTTGCCAAATTGTCAATTAACTCATCTTTTAACCATTCACAGATATCAATTTTCACATTTTCCTTAACCATGTCATAAGCACTCTTTATGCATAAACTAGAAACAGTGTTAAGCCTATTTGCATGAGTTGCTTTGTAACCTAGAATCATGCTAACAAATCTAACATTTGTATCAGTCACATCATTAACCCTCAATGATATCTTGTCGGATGTTGCACCAGTTAAATTTGTTACTAGGTCAGTGGAGACCTTCTTGGTTTTGTCGGGTCTGGTACTGGTGAAGGGTAACCCTGTTACTACTTTTACAGCTTCCTTTGTAATTTTATGCACTGAGTCAAGCCAAAAGAATGAGCCATGTACCCTGCTAAGAATTATCCTAACCACTTCCTTGGGATATTTAGGAATGCAAAGGATTTCAGTGAATCCTAGGGTTTTAACAATTTTAGGTTCAGGTTTCACATTTCTGACATTGTCACATATAACAGATTTATACATGTCTTTGATTTCTTCATCACCTAATTCCTCTATGTTGCAATGAATATACATTCTAGGGTCTTCTACATAAACAACACCCTTTGGAATTTGGGAAAATGAACCTGTGTTGTCATCTTTCTTAGCTACCTCAGGAACTAGCTGAAACACGGGCCTAGGTCATTTTATAACCTCGAGTATTGTAGGGTTTGCTATGAATTCAGGTGTAGAGGAGGATGCCATGATGATAAATACCTTTTTCTGCCTTTGGATGGATTGATTGTTGAAGTGCTTTGCCTCTTTGCTCGGAATGCCTTAGCTCAGAAATCTTTGCACTCTCTGAAAGTTTGAATTCATGGTGAAATGAAATGGAGCCAAAAACCTTATTTTATAAAGTCTTTTCTATCACCTACCACATTAATTGTTTGCCGGTAATGTATTAACTCAACTTCATTTGCCGGTAATGAAGGATTTTCAACTTCTTTTCTCTAACCGAGGGAATAATAGCACATGTGTCATTAAATTGCCAAACCCTCAAGATAATTTTCTTCAGTTTGATGAAGAACATCCCATCGGTGGAGCATTGCTCTGTCCTGCCAATGGAGCATCATATTGTCCTGTCGGTGAAGCATTTGTTGATTCTACTGATGGAGGAGTAACCCCAATATTTAGATCACCTTTTCTAATCCATTGCTTTGAAAATTCTTGCTTAACCTCTTCAACCTTTTCTTTACCTTTCAAGCTAGTACTTTTTATTATCTACCGGTGTACCTTTACTTCTACAAAATTTAGAAATATGACCAATCTTGTTACATGCATAACAAGTTACATTATTTTTTTGAATAGCTTTCCCATAACCTATGCCAGTTTGTGTTTTGCATTTATTTGATAAATGACCAAATCTTCCACAAACATAACATCTTACATTCATTCTACAATTTTCAGAGTTATGACCAATCTTGTTGCATTTGGTGCACTGACCGGTGGGAGGATTGATGTTCTGATAATTCCTAGATCTACATTCATTTGCCCTATGACCATATTTATTATAGTTAAAGCATTTTCCATTGAATTTGTAATTGTTAGAGTGTCTTACCGGTTTGCTTTGATCCTGGGTATTTGCAGTACCGAAGGTTTCTCCAACTTCAAATCCAATTCCATAAGTGTCACCTTTGCGTTTTTGATTCTTCAATAAGGTACCAAGTTCTTCTGAGCTTTTCTTGAATTTTTCTTTGTGTTGATTTGCAGTTTCCAATTCCCTTTCCAAGATCTCTTTTTGTCTCATTAGTTCATTCGAGTCATTTTGAGTATGCATCAGATCTGTCTTCAACATATCATTTTCATAGCTAAGTCTTGTGTTCTCATTTGCTGCATCACTTAGTCTTTTGGTCAGTTCTTCTTCATTCTTCTTTCTGTCCTCAATCTCTTTGCAGAATCTCATAGTCATATCCTTAATTTCATTTTTTGTTGTCATGATCTCTTGTTTCAATTTGCTTAACATATCATTTAGTGATTCCTTTTCATCATTTTCATTTTGCATTTTTTCACAAAGTTCTCTTCTCTTGTTTCTTGTAATAGTAAGATTTTCTTGAAGTGCCTGAATAATGTCCTGAGCTGCTTTTAAATAATCTTCTAATTTGATATTTTTCAACTTCTCTGCATCATAGTCAGTAAGAGCTCCTTCAAGTTGCTTCATCAGATTTTCCATCTTTACCGGTGTCAAGATCTTCCTCAAGCTGTTAGGCTTCTGAAAATAGAGGACCATGCTCTAATACCAATTGTTAGGGTTCCCATAGATACTGAGAGGGGGGGATGAATCAGTATCTGACCGGTAATGAATTTTCTTAAAACTAAATATGCAGAATATAAAGTAACCGTATACCGGTATGCAAGAATTAATGCAAACAACAGAATCAAAAGCATCCACATGAAAAGAACACCATAACAAAAGATGTTTAACGAGGAAACCCGGTGTGGGAAAAACCTTGGTGGGATTTGTGACCCACAATATTCACTTACTGGCCAATAAGAGAATATTACTTTCAATAGGGGCCTACACATGTAGGAAGGCCAACTGCCTAGAACTCACTACTCAATAAGAAGTCACACTAACTTACAATGAGGATTTACACAAATCCAATATTTTGTACTACTTTACAATAGCATCTTCAATGCTAGATTCAGTACTGGTTTTTGCTCTATTCTTTACATATACCCTTGACCTACAATTCGCACATTAGGTCTACCTTCTAATTTATTTATTGCATTCTATCCCTGTCCTACAAATGACTACAATGATCTCTTTTATATACAAGAGTCATTTTACAATTTGCCAAGTCGACTTACAATAATAAACAAAATATTACATGTCAAAAATCGTATCGGCCTTTGTGCCGGTATACATATTTCCTTCTATGCCAGTGTACATCTTCTGTGTTGGTGTTGGTGCACTATCTTGCCTATATAATGCTTTGCCGGTATAATGTCTTGCTGGTGCCATAGGATTGCAAGGTTGCCTATATAATGCTTTGCCGGTATAATGTCTTGCTGGTGCCATAGGATTGCAAGGTTGCCTGTATAATGCTTTGCTAGTATAATGTCTTGTTGGTGCCATAGGATTGTAAGGTTGCCATCAATGACAAAACCTTCAATCACACACAATGTCTCATTGGAGTGTCCATATGCCAATAGGTACATATAGTGTGCTTATGAAAATGGTCACTTTAACTGATATGGCAGTGAAAGTACAAAAGATTGAAAAAGATGGCTCAAGAAACCCTTTTGAAAACCAATCAAACGGATTGGTGGGAAATTGAAATTTGAAACATAGCTTGATTTTTATATCAACAATAGCCCGAAATAAACATTTTGATATGACATTCACCAGGGAATTTTTACACTTGTGCAAACCACATAAACTACAAACAGATTGAGCTTTGAAAACTGAGCAAACAGATTCATAAGAACTTGAAATTTTGCATGCTTACTCACATTTATGCATAGAACTGAATCCATTTTGAATTTCTTCATGACAATTAATAGGGCAAAATATGTAAGCACCCAAAGTAGGCTACTCAATAAAATCTGCATTTCTACGTAAAATGCACTTTTAGATCACCCCTTCAAATGGGTACCTGATCAACTAATCCAAACTAAAATTTGAAAGTTGTAGAACACTTCATAGGCCAAATGAAAGGTGTAGGACATGATTCCCAAGCCTTACCCTCTGAAAATCAATTGCCTCCATTTTGCCCTCTCTCTGATTAGGCCATTCAAACTGACTCATTTGGAAATGCAGAGCAAAAATTTGAAATGGGCCTCTAAAATTCACCCAAATTTTAATGAGTCCCAACACATAGAATTTCAGTTATTTTCATGTTTGACCTATTATGGATACTATATTTTGATACATTATGGACCTGAATTTTATATGATCTTGTGTTGTGGATAACATTGATATAATTATGTCATTTATTTTGATTTGCATTACTTTATTTTGATGCTTGAAAATTATCGATGCATGCTCTATAAATGATTTAATTCCATGTTTATGAGGATGATGCCATTTACTAGATTATTGTATGTAGATGTTGTCAGATAATTGGATACTTGATTTTTATAATTAAAATTTTATGCGATGTCTGAATTGTATTCTTTTTGATAATATTATATGTGATTTTTGGAATTACTAATATGCAAGTGAGATGTACAGGAAAATTATTCCATATGACCATGGAAACTATTCGGAGAATCAAGCCTAGGCCTGTGTGTGATTGTGAAACCCAGGGGTTGTCTATTTGGAGAGACAACACCTCATTTGTAAATGTGTTTTAGTTTATAAATGTTATGCTTGGATGTGTGTTTAATTTGGAAATTGTTTAATTTATAAATTCTAAAAAAAAGGGACATTTGCCATGTGTGTTTTAGTGATGTGTAATTCTTTTTGTAGTGTCAATTGACACATGTGTTGTAGGATGAGTTGGCATTGACATGTCTCTTTTGAGGAAATTTATTTTATCAATGAATAAATTTTCACTTATCCTAAAATGGTCCCAAGAAAACCTTGGATAGGGAGCCATTAGAAAGGTCAACTCAGGGTTGACCCATAGGTAAACTTTGGGTGGACTTCTAGAGGGTTAAACTAACTCCTAGGGTAAAGTTAGGGGTATTTTTAGTGGGCCATATAATGTACCTATGGATGAAGGCCAAATTTAGCCATGTCTCTACTCCGTAGGGCCTGTTTAGCCTCCCCAAAAATTGAGTTTCCCAAGTTGGCCGAATTTCATCTTTGGAAGAGCCTTCCTACATTAGATAACCCTCCTCATGAGTGGCATTTCTCTTCCCCATTCCTTTTACCCTTTTTGAGGTGTCTTAGCTAGAGAGTCTATAAGGTATTGGGAAGACCAACCAATGAACATCCTTCACCCTTCCCAAGTGGGTTGGAAAGAGTGAGGAGTGTCTTCATAGGGAATAGTTTGGGAGGGAAAAGTTTGATCACCCACTCTCCATTTTGGAGACTTAGATTCTTGAGAAATTTTTGTAAGTTTTTTTGGAGGAATTTGGCTAAGTCTTGAGAGGAAAAGGTTGTGGATTTGGGCAGCCCTCCTACAACTTCATTTCACCCTTTTGGTAAATTAATGGTTGGTTGTTTTCTAGCTCATGTATGTTGTTGTTTTTGAAAGGATTTTTGTTGTATTTGTCTTTCCATTGTTGTTTTTATTTATATGTGTAGGGAGATGTTGAGTTCTTCCTTATGTGTTTTTGGTCGAGTTTTTATGTTATTGTTTTGGGAGTTTTTTCAAGGTCAAACTCACCCTTGGGAGGGTAGAGTGGCCTTGGAGTGAAGGGTTGTTTGACAGCCTATGAGTGAGAGGCTCTCTTTGGAAGAGAGTGAATCACAAGGGATTTTGTGACCCTTACTGCATAGTGATTTGTTTATGAAATGGGGGTCATAAGTGGAGTTTTATTGGCTTGTATGCCTTGAGGGACATAAGGGATTATAGGGACAAGTTTGGAACTTGTGGATGTCTTTACTTCCAGCCTTGTTATGGCATTATGTTCTCTACTTGTAGACTTCTCCTTGAGGTACATAGTCCACCTTCAACCCACTTGAAAAGCCACATATGTGATGTTGTTTAGCCTTGGATTGAGAGTGTCTTTTGTTGTTATGACTTTTTTGCTTATATGTGTTTAAATGCATGTTTCTCATCTATCCTTGATTCTCCTAGCTCGGGGTTGGCTTCTAGTAAGCCTAGGTTGGGAGGTGAGCCTCCATGGTCACAACCTTCAAGTTTTATTGTAGGTTTTGCTTGGGAAAAGATTGGAAGAAAAAAGCTTGAGATGATCCTATGTCTTTATGTATTTAGTTGTAGAAGAGAAAATGTATCTATTGGAATAATATTTACAAAAAGAGATGTATTTTAAATTTAAAGTATTAAATGTATTTATTTGACTAAGTTTTTCCATGAAATATAAAGAAAAGGCATTGCATTGTAACTTGAAGTATTTATCCTTTAAATGAGATGAATGCATTTTTTGATTATTTCTGTGTTGACTTAGTTGTTGGAAAAAGAATGGAAAATGATATTATAATCTGTTTTAATTGTTTAATGCATCAAGAAATGAAATATATTCAAATATGTAATGTAGTTATTAGTAAAGAAAGGAAATATTGCTTATGTCTATAGTTCAGATACAAAGGAAAAATAGATAGATATTTTAAGAATTAGTATTGATAATGCATTGTATCTTGCTGCTATTATTTGATTGGATTAAAAAATATATATATGGTTGCAGTAGTAAATAAAATCTTTATTGTTATTTTCTTTTTAATCTAAAAAACATGTATAGTAGAAAGATTTCTATTGCAGCTGTAAATAAATAAATTTATGCTAATCTTTCTATTCTGTAAATGCTTGTTAAGTAGGAATTAAATAAACACACATTTTAGAGTTAGTATAAATCTATTTTACATCTTGCTGCTATTGACAAAAAATATAGATTTAGTAAAATATGAGAAACTTAGAATTAGAGGAAATGCTAATTTATTTTAGTATTCTGAGTTTTCCATGTTAAAATCCTTATAATAGTTTGCAAAAAAAAATGCTCATGTACAATGTATATATAAATATATATACATATGTATACACACACACACACACACACACACACACACGCACACACACACATATATATATATATATATTTATAAATTTTATTTGTCACATATATTCTGGAATATGAAATAATGTCTATTTTTAAAATTTTCTAATATAAACTAAAGTTATGCATGCCTACACAGTCATCTATATATATATATATATATATATATATATATATTTCAACCTTTAAATGAAAAAAAAAAATATATATATATATATATATATATATATAATATAATAAAACAAAACAATGCATGTTTTTGGCCTAGCCAATCCATTGTGGAAAATCACAGTGGGCAGCTACCGCCACTATGGTTAACCACAGTGGACAACACATGCGGCCACTGTGGTTAACCACAGTGGATGGCATGGGCTGCCACTGTGGCTAACCATAGTGGATGACACAGGCCGCCACTATGGGTAACCACAGTGTACAGCACGAGACTGCCACTATGTGTAACCACAGTGGACGGCTCATGGCCACCACTATGGGCATCCACAGTGAGTGGCATCGACCGCCACTGTGGGTGTCCGTAGTGGTGCCCAAGAGCCGCCACTGCCATCCACTGTGATGACCCTGTTTGACCCCATGACACGTCTCTTTGGCCTCCCTCTCCCTCCTCACTACCATGAAACCTCCAACACAAACACACACACACACACACCCAAGGCAACAAAAAAATAATAAGATATGTTAAAATAAGGAACCCTAACCCATTTTTGGGTTAGGGTTAGCATTTAAAAAAAAAGATGTGTTAAGATAAGCAACCTTAACCCATTTTCAGGTTAGGGTTAGCATTTGCAAAGAAAGAAAATAATAAGATAGGTTATAATCTAATTAGGGTTTTAAATTTTAAAATGATTAAAATTGAAAAGAGGGGGGGAAACTCTTTTCAATTTGTGATGGGCAAAACCCATTTACAATTGAATTAATTAAATAGGAAAGTTAATTTAAAAGCCTTTTATATTTTAATTAATTAAATAGGAAAGTTAATTTAAAACCCTTTTATATTTTAATTAATTAAATAGGAAAGTTATTTCTACATTAGTTTTTGGGGAATTAATTTTTATAGTAATAATATTCACAATTGATTTAATTTTATTAACTAGGGTTATTAATGAGAAATTTTATATAATTAGCTTTCATATTTAAATATATATGAATGTTTGAGTTAAAATTCCTTTGGAGAATTTTATTAATGAAATGTATTAATTGTTTAATGTAAAATTTTAGCCTATGAGGTCATTATTCGCCGAATATTTAATAGTTGAAATTTAAATGTCTTAGGGGATTTAAATTTGACTTTAATATAAAATATATTTATTTGGGAAATATTATAATTGATTTGGTTAACTTATTTAGTTATATTTAAAAATTTATTTCGCGTATGTTCAATTATTTATTTAAATATGAATTATCATTATTTTATTTAGCCTTGAGTATTTTAAGTACTATTGAGATACAAAATTCTTTATTGGAGAATTTTTATTAGGGGAAATTAATTAATTTAGTTAAAGTAATTAATTAAGCTGTGATGACCCCTTTTAGGGAATAATTAGTCTTCTCTAATTATTGTCGCCATATTGATTTAGTTAATTAAATCAACTTTAGTAAACCGCTCTTTAATCCTAAATTAACCCTTAGTTAAGACAAAACTTATCTATTGCATTTTCAATGTAGATTATTTAATGTATTTATGTTGTTTTAAAAAAAAAAAAAATTGTTTCATTTTTGCCCAAAAGTTTGGGCATGACATTTTGGTATCAGAGCAAGGTCTCCAACACTAGGAACCTTTCTCCATTACTTTTCGTTTTTAATATTTTTTATTTATTTTTCAATAAAAGTGGACAAGCGATTAAACTTTATTATTATGTTTCATGATTTTTACAATGGGTTCAAATGGCATATCGGCAGGAAAGAACCCACAAGAAAACATCTTGTTATAGCCTTCAATAAAAAACTAAAACGACCCTTACATAATTTGTTGCATATCCAAAAAAACCACCCAACCCCATACAACTAAAACTATACAAAGAGGTCACATAGGACATGTCTAGATACAAAGCGAGGTAGCTGCAAAATAATGAGCTAGATAACAAAAATCTAAACTAGAAGATTGTGTAGAAACACCAAGGAGCCCATATACTTATGCCAATTGGGGAGCATCAGCTGATTACAAAGTGAATATCTGGATATCTAAGAGAAACTCCTCAAGAAAATCATATAGAGGTACGAAGGAGACAAATCTCTAGCATGTCAAAACTGAATAAAGCCAAAAATATCCATATCTGCATCAAAAAAAACATACCACAACTCCAAGATATAGCAGTTAGACATGTAAAAACCAAGAACTAGTGCTTTCCACTAGAGGATCATGAGCTGCATCCGAAGGAGGAACAACCCTTAGGGGAAATTCCAACCGAGAAAAAGGAGAGTACAAGAAACTTAAAGAAAGTAATGCATGAAAAGCCTCAAAAACAACCCATCCTTTGTCCAAAAATAGATCAGGAACCAGATACAGAAGAAAATCCATAGAAGCCAGTGTATCCTCCTTGATATCACATATCAATCTCATTCTTAATTCAAACAACAATTGACCAAACCAACCATTACCCATGAGCTCATGGCAAGGAAGAAAACCACCATAATAAAAAAACCCCACACCAAAATGATAATCATCCAATGCAGAAAAAACTATATCCTGATTACATACTGACAAAAAAATGAATGTGGAAACCAAGAGCTAGACCAAATCAACATCAAGTAAAACATCATAATAGATTGTAACAAACTGAGACAAAAGCTCAGAATAAGAAATATTAGGGCAAATTTCCAACCAACAACACCCCAAAAGCTTGCAGAACTCAAAAGCCACCTCAAGAGAAAACAAGTTAAAAACCTTACCAAGCTTGTCATAATTATCCACATTATCTTCCTCTAAAACCCCATATTCGAGCACCACTCTATATATTCTAGAAGCTAGGATAGATGACATTTGCAAAAAAAAACACTCCAAAAATCCCATAGAACATGTTAAACAAAATGTAGCCTTCCCAAATCTAAATAAATGAAATGAAAATGCATGAAAGAAGTAATAAAAGGCTGCCATCAACTTACCATAATGGAGACAACATATTTGTGATATAATATCATTTACAAACTGCCATGATATGATATTTCACACAGAATAACAACATTTAAAACCTAACAACCATCAATGAAAGCCAAGAGGGAGAGGACGCAAACACCAACAAATGATCATAGAACAATACCAAACCTGCCATGAGCTTCAAGGTAGTACAAAATATCAACAAACAATAATAGCCCAAGTACGTGTCGTATAATAAAATCTCACTCAAGCCAATTTCCCATGACAGTTTGAACAAAACCATTAAAATCACACATGCTACCACCCTTGAATGTATCAAGATTACCCACACCCTCACCCAATAAATGGCATCATATATGATGAATACATAAAATAGAAATATAATTTCTACATCAAATATTAGACATGTACAAAGTCATCCATAAATGAAAATGAACATAAACCTGACAAATCAAGGAGGGTAGACAACCATCCAAGCGATATGCAAAGAATTTAAACATTTTGAACTCCTTCCCAAACTTTAGAAAGAATTTCAGTTGAATCAACCAACCGGAAATGGGCCTTACTGTCAATGGCAAGATTTGCCAAGAAATCTGCCACTATGTTAATTTTCCTATAATAGTGATAGATTAAGAAGGAATCAAAAGAATCTAATTTTTGTAAAATATGATCAAGAAAATACTACAACTTCCAGCAATTTGATTTCTTCTTCATGATGCTCTAAATAATAACCATAGAATCACCCTCAATCACTATGTTTTTTATCTTTAAAGAGATTGCCACATCCAAACCTAAGGATAAATCTTGAAACTTCACAAAATTATTAGTGTTAAAACCAATATCATGACATTTAGCAAGGATGAGTTGTGCATTATGGTCAAAAATAGCCATCCCAACCCCTACTTTCCTAGGGTTTCTCCGGGAGAGACCATCGAAATTAAGTTTGAAATGACCCCAAGGAGGAGGTTTCCACTTAGCCAACAACCGCATTGCAAAAGAATTGTTACTCAGAATGCAAAAAGGAAGATTTATTACCCAAGTTATTATAGATATAAGACATAGCAACCTTCGAAAGAGAGGCTTCTATTTTTTGCAGAACATTTGATACAGAGGAACTTACCTTCTTGAAAATCCCATTATTTCATTCAAGCCAAATATTCCAGATAACAATAGATGGAGAAATAACCCAAAGGCATGCATAGAAAGAAGAGGCAAACATGAGAGGCCAAGAGTAAAAGTGGGAAGCAAGATCCTTACCAATAATAAAAGATAAACCCAATTTACTCAGCAACCAATTCCAACAGTCATAAGAAAAATCACAATGGAGAAACAAATTTGAAGAAGACTCGAGGTTCTTATTACAAAGAATGCATGGAAAAACCATAGTAATTCCTAATATATCCAACATCATACCTATTATAACTCTATCTTGGACGGCCAACCAAGCAAAGGCTCCAACTTTGGGTAAACAAGTCGAGTGCTAGAATAACTTCTAAGGCCAATAAGAGCCAAAAGTTGCAAGTAAAAGGGAGATATAACCTTCCTTAACAAAGTATCTTAGGCTCTAACAAAGAAGAATGAACAAACAATAGAGTATCATCATCAAAGAGGCAATGAGAAATAATTTGAGGATAATTCTGAATCTTATTACCTCGCCAAAAACCCTCCGATCTAGTAGCCTTGATTGCCTAGCTAAAGGATTCGGCAAGAAGAATAAACAAAAAAGGAGAAAGGGGATCTCCTTGTCTCAAAATTTTGGAAGAAGAAAAGAAACCACAAGGAGAACCATTGAGGATTATTGAAAATCTTGTAGATGATATACATGAGCGAATCCATTTTACCCAAGCATAAGAAAAACCCAACCTCAAGAGAACCTTACACAAAGCTTTCCATTCTAGTCTATCATAGGCCTTCATCATATCAAGCCTAGGAATCATAGCCAAAGACTTCTTGGAGGAGATATAATGCAACACCTCATGTGTTACAATTGCTCCTTCAATAGTTTCCCTCCCTGAAAGAAAACCCCCTTTCTCTAAGGAAATAATCTTAGGTAAAATCTTTGCTAACCTTATAGAGATTACCTTAGTGAATATTTAATATAAGGTATTACACATAGCAATAGGCCAAAAATCAAAAAAAGACTTTACATCCTCTTTCTTAGGAGTAATTGAAATCAAAGTAGTATTCAGTTCTTTCAAAATAGACCTATTCCGCCTAACTTCCTCAAGAGCCAGTAAAACATCATTACCCACAAATTCCCAACATTTCTGAAAAAAAAAAGGTGTATAACCATCAGGACCAGGATCATTATCAAGGTTCATAGCAAAAACTACCTGCTTAACTTCTTCTAGAGAAAAAGCTACCATTAACATCTGATTATCTTCCATAGATACCAGAGAAGGGACATGAGAATCAAAATTGCTAACATTTCTTACTTCTGATGACAAAAGGGTTTTAAAAAACCTAACAACCTCCTTAGCAATATCATCTTGCTTAGTCAATAATTGACCTTGCTGATCCTAAATACAAGTGATCCTATTCCTACTCCTCTTCAACTTGGTGGAGGAATGAAAAAAATTTGTATTCCTATCTCCCTCTGAAAGCTATAACTCTAGACTTCTATCTCTAATAAATTTCTTCCCTAGCCAAAATCTCATCAACCTGAGATTTGAGAGACTTTAGTTCATCAAAAACCCTAGGAACCATTCCATGCTGAATCACGTGGTTATTCAAACTTACTATCATATCTTGAATTCTCTTCTTTTCTTCAAAAGTATTCTTAAAATGAACTAAGTTCCATTCTCGAATGTTCAATTTTAAAAAACTGAGCTTTCTAACAACTTGAAACACTCTAGAACCCAAGACAAAAGGAGCAATTCCCACCATTTTTTAAGTAAAGATAGAAAAGAGGGGTCTCTAAACCACATAGGCTCAAAATTAAAGGGAGACTTGTGAAGAGGTTTGTCTTCTAGAATGGAGAAGGAGATTGGAAAGTGATCTGATCCCAAATTAGGAAGAATAGAAGAAGATAAATCAACATCCGAATCAATTCAATTCTTAGATAATAAGAACCTATCTAATCTCTCAGCTATTTGAGAAAATTTCCTTCTCATATTAGTCCATGTAAAAATGTCATTCTGAGTCTTACAATCAAAAAGACCCACATCAGCTATGAAGGTCCTAAAATCATATATAATCCTTTTATTAGGAAGAATACCACCACTCTTTTCCCCTAATTCAGTAATAGCATTTAAATCTCCCCAAAAAACAACAAAGGATCCTTGTCTCAAAGGAGAGGAGATCCTTCCAAGCTCCCTCCACAATTTACTTTTATCTTGAATACCTAAAGGATCATAAATATTGAAAAGCCAAAATTTAACACTAGAGACCTTACTCTTGACAAAAGACAACATCCAATTAGTATCAAAAGTAACAAGTTGTAGATCAATATTATAACTATTCCACAAAAGAGCCAAACCACTTGAGGCCCCTGAGGAAGAAACAGAAACATGATTCCACCTTTTCCAAGAAGAAAAAATCTTGTATGCAGATTCTAAAGACAACTTAGTTTCTTGAAGCAAAAAAAATCACACTTAATTAAGTCAATCTGAGACTTAATTAAGCATCTCTTGTTAGGGGCGTTTAAGCCCCTAATATTCAAAGAAATGATCCTCATTTTCCTTGAGGGGAGGCCGAAGCTCCCCTCTTCCCAAAGGCTGGAGAAATTTTGACATCTCTAAAAGAATACTGCAAATTCCTCTTAACAGCCATCAACCTAGTAACTGGGGGGATAGAAGCTAGATTCTTAGCCCTTATTACCAATGTTTCAGAAAAAAGACCTAACTTTTTAGGTGTACCCAAAGAAGAAGAATGCTTCCCTAGCCTATCAATAAGAGATGCAGATAGGGTCTTTTGAATACCTGCATCAATATCCATTTGAATTTTATGGTTTTTCGGAGGTCTCCCCCTACGAGGAGAAACCACTGGAGATGACAAAGTCATACTTGATTGGACAATTGGCAATTTCTTACTCGAATTAGGCAACACCATTTCTCCTACAATTTCTTTAGAATCTTTAGAAGCTAGCACCTCAAAAGGATTCTCAGAAGTAGATAAAGGGAGGGACTTATTAATATTTTCCAAATCACACTTAATAGAATTAACAACTCACTCAGTTACATGCTCATCCAGATGGAGATCATGAGAATTCAAAAGCTTATTAACCTAAAGAACTGCATTAACATCTAGGATAATGACCAAATCATCTGAAGGCAAATCATTAACCCTCCTATCTTTATCCTTTACTAAATCTCGAATCTGTTGGACCAGATCTTCCTCATTTGGAGAACTCATAAAAATGTTTGAGGAAGTTACCTTATTCAAAGTTTCATTAGCAGACCTAAGTCCCAACCCTAGAGTATCATTTTTCATATTTGGGATTTTATCCAGAAACTCTACAGAGTTAACATTATTTCACTTAGTAGGAGACTCCACACCATTAAGATTCAGAGAAGACCTAGGATGTTCTAACATGTTAACATCAAGCTCTAGGAGAGCATAAGTCAAGGTTGTAGAATTCAATAAATGCTCACAAGCTTTAGGACCAACATCTTTGGCCATAGAAGAATGATTTACCACTATTTATGGGTTATTAGACTTGCCTACCTTAAAATCCATAAACAAAGGCACATCCACAATTAAAGAACACAAAGGGAGATCATTAGTCAACTTATCAATTGGTTGCCACCAAATTCCATCATTAGATTTAAGATTACCAGAACCACACCATCCACCATATCTGATTGAGAAGTTAAAAAAGAGCCAAAATTATCACCAATCATTTGTAACACCTTCGGATCCATGAATTTGCATGGAAAATTAGGCAAACCAAACCATACCAGATAGACTTTAGGTTTAGACCAATCAGGCACAAAAAAAGGTTTCCAAGCCAAAACAAAGATCACATTACTCCCAAACCAGTGATATTCAAATTTAAGAACCTTGTCTCTAACCGAAGGAGAATTGAAAACAATGATGAACAAATTAGTAGATAATAACTGAAAATAACACATACCTGGCCAACGTTTCTTCAATTTATGATGCAATTTAGACAAACATATTTGATATCCCCAAATAACCCCAGAGATAGCAATTGAACGCAAGCTACTTGCTTTATTGGCAATGTAAGACCCAACAAGATCCAAACAAGGAATAGGAGCCCAAACCCGAGGAGAGGAACCATTAGCTAGATTAGGATAAGTGACATTTTCACTTACCTTATCCCCTTGTAGACATAAATTAGGAGAAACTGTCGGTAGAACCTTATCTGCTTTTAATATTATTTTCTTTAAGAATTGTTATTAATTTTATTTATTTACTTTATTTTATTGATCATTAAGGATACAGCTGGTTACGCGACAAGCTCATAAGCACGGTAGGGGTCCTAGATGTGCTCATATGGCACAAGAGGATGTAGTGCACAACAAGCTAGATCCAGAAGGGGATTGGGAAGCTCCTCCTAAAAAACTGACTGACCTAAACAAAGAAATTTTGGTTGCACTCCAGAACTTGATAGGTATAGTAGAAGATAGAATCCTAGCAGTAGATCATTAGGCAGAACACAAGAGTTCTGGGAGTCATAGATCCATAGCTAGATTGTGGAGTAGGAGTCCACCTTCTAACTGTATAGAGGCCCAGGCTGAGAATGAGCCTGAGTCAGTCCATCTACCTGAGGCACCCCCAATAGTGGCACCAACTATTTTTTAGAGAGTGCCCTATTATCCCAGGGATTAGATCAAAGAGATGTTAAGTCTTCAGCCACCATCCTTTATAGGATCTACCAATGGGGTAGAGGCTAAGGCTTGGATTTTGAGTCTAGATAGGTCTTTTGGATTCCCTCCCTATGAGAGCAATCTGAAGGCACGTATTGCCATACACCTTCTAAGAGGGACACTTCCACATGGTGGAGGCAAGAGGAGTACAAGAATGATTTATCTAGGGACATTGTTAATTGGGATATCTTTATAGAGAGATTCAGAGATAGGTACCTATTAGAGCACTATAGGTAGCGCAGGATTGATGAGTCCCATGACCTTCAATAGAAGGGTCTCTCCCTTTCCCAGTATGACAGAAAGTTCTTCGAGCTCTTACCCTATGTAGACTACATGAAAGATGAGAAGTTACTTATAAATTGGTTCATCAGAGGATTGAATGTCGGGATAGTAGGACCTGTTAGGATGGAAGCTCTAGGGAGCCTTCGGGTTGCCATGGAGAAGGCCTTGATATCAGAGGAGATTCAGGGTACATTGTAGGACACACAGGATCAGCATCAGAACCGAAACCCTATACTGTAGTCTTTTAGGTTTTAGAAACCCCACTAGAAGGGTAACCATAGGAATTCATCGGGGTCCTTTAAACTCCCTCCTCCACAATAGCCACAATAGAATCAGAGGCAAAGGCCTCCATAGGGTCAGCAGGGATTTAAGCCCAAGCAGTGGCACTCATAGGGTCCTAGGCACAACCAGTGATCATAGGGTCCTTACATACCTCTGACACAGACTCAACAATCCTCCAAGGGTGGTTTCAATGGTTCAAGCAAGATAGGAGGATAGGGCTACTTTAGGCCATAGGGTGCTCAGTTCCAAACAATCAGTGCTTGCTTCACTTGTGGGGCCATGGGGCACATGGTGAGAGAGTGTCGACAAGGTCAGATGGTAGGCAATCAAAGGATGGTAGGTTCAAAGCCTATAGTTGGGGACATGGGCAAGTCCCATAGAGTCTTCGCTGTGGTTGACAATCGCCAGGCAGAGCATCAGGCCATAGTCATAGAGGCCACAGGTATGATTAGAGGTAGCAATGTTTCTATCTTATTTGATTCAAGAGCTACTGATTCTTTTATATTTATTAGAAAATGCAGACTCCAATGAGAAATTGTAGGTGATTGAAGGTATTGTCATTGATGGAAACCTTTCAATCCTATGGCACTAGCACCAATAGACTCTACACTCACAGATAGTTTACCGACAGTGGCAAAGATGATTACCGGTACCCTGGCTGATAGGATTTTGTTTATTGCATTTTGTATTTAATTGTAATATCTATTTGTAAGCCGACAAGGAAAATTGTAATAGGACTCAGATACAAGTATGAGATCTTGTAGATCATTTATGTAAGAGGGAGATGCAAACATGCAAATATTAAGGCAGATTTTGGAGTAAGGTTTATGGTTATTGTATGAGCTTAAACCGGTACTGAACCTGGCATAGCAAATGCTGAACTGAAGCAGTACATTATATTGGATTTGCATAATCCATTTTGTAAGTCAATGATACTTCCTTTTGTAATTAAGAAGTGAGCTTTACGTAGTTGGCCTTCCTGCATGTGCAAGCCCCTATTGTAAGTAATATTCATTTATTGGCCAGTGAGTGAATATTGTGGGTCACAAATCCTACAGAGGTTTTTACCACACTGGGTTTCCTCATTAAAAATCTTATGTTCTGGTGTTTTTTCTATGTTGTGCTTATTGTTCTTATTTACTACATTAATTCTTGTTTACCGGTACACTATTTTGGAATGCAATTTATTTAATAAGATTAGAAAATCTGTAAACCGATTAGATACTGATTCAGCCCCCCTCTCAGTATCTTTGGGAATCCTAACAATATCTCCATTGGTAGTGGAGTGTTGTGGGCTAGTGGCATCTAGGTAAGGTGTTAGTCAGGAAGTAAAGTTGGCTTCAGAAGCTAGAGTGTCTGTTGAGTTAGTGGTTAGGGGTTGTCAGCTTTAGATTGGGAGTATGACCACCTTAGTAGACCTTCAAGTCACACCTCTAAGATCTTATGGCATTGTTCTTGGCATTGATTGGCTATACACCCACAGAGCCAAGATGGATTGTTTCTAGAAGAAGAACAAGTGTGTAGATGATCAGAGTACCTCCATAGTTATTTTAGGGATTCATAGGCCCATGTCACTTCATATGATTTCCACTATGCATCTTAAGCGGAGCATGTGAAAGGGATGTCTTTTGTTTGCCATCACCATTAGTGATAGAGTGGAAGAGAATGAGAAGGAGCCTTCCCTAGACAATCATCCCATCCTTGAGGAATTTGCAGATGCGTTTCCTTTCAAGCTACTTAGTATGCCACCTAGCAGAGAGAATGATTTCCATATAGATCTTGTACCAGGAGTCAAGCCGGTTTTGAGAGCACCATATAGGATGACCACAAATGAGCTTAATGAGCTTAAGATGTAGCTCAAGGAACTCTTAGAGAAGGGTCACATTTCTCTAGCATATCCCCTTGGGACGCACCATTCATCTTCGTGAAGAAGAAGGATGGATCCCTTCGGTTATGTATGGATTACATGCAGTTGAAAAAAGTGACCATCAAGAACCATTATCCCTCACCTAGGATCGATGACTTATTTGATCAACTCTAGGGTGCTAAATTGTTTTCCAATATAGATCTGAAGTCAGTGTACCAACAGTTGAGGGTTGTAGAAAGTGATATCCACAAGACCCCTTTTCGTACCAAGTATGGCCACTATGAGTTCACCATGGTCCCACAGTTATATGAATACTCCAGTTGTATTCATGAGTCTCATGAATGGGGTATTCCACACTTTCCTTGACCAGTTTGTGATTGTGTTCCTCGATGACATATTGATATATTCTCAAAATGAGAAGGAGCATGAGGAGCACCTAAGATAGGTATTGCAGTGCTTGAGAGACAGTCAGTTGTATGGTAGTTTGTCGAAGTGTGCATTCTTTAGATCAAAGGTTAGATATCTAGGTCATGTTATATCTGTTGATGGGATCTCAATTGACCCATCAAAGATCAGAGCTATTATGGATTGGCCAGTGCCAACTAGTGTGATAGAGGTTAGGAGTTTTATGGGTCTAGCAGGGTACTATAGACGCTTTGTTGAAGGGTTCTCTAGGGTTGCACATCCTATTATATCCCTTCAGTGAAAGGGAAAGAAATTCAAGTGGATAGAAAGTTGTGAGAGGGCCTTCTAGGATCTAAAAAGGGCACTCACTAGTACAGCTATTCTTATTGTGCCAGACCCCTTGGTTGACTTCATGGTATGCACAGATGCTTCCTTGGATGGATTAGGAGCAATCCTTATGCGAGAGGGTTTAGTTATAGCATATGAGTCTAGGAAACTTAAGACTCATGAGCTTAACTACCCTACGCATGATCTTGAGCTTGCAGCAGGAGTGCATGAACTTTTGAGGTGGAGACACTTCCTTTTGGGTCATCATTTTGAGCTTCATTAAGATCATCAGAGCTTGCAATACATATTCACCCAGCCTAATCTTAATGCTTCTTAGAGGAGATGGATTCTGTTTTTATGTGAGTATGATTTTGATGTTCACTACATCAAGGGGAAAAAGAACGTAGTTTTAGATGCCTTGAGAGTAGGAAACGTCATGAGATATGCTCCATGTCTATGGACACAGATTTGAGAGGATGTATATTGCAGAAACTTCTAGAGGATGAGTGGTATCTAGAGGTATGCCAGGTAGTACGATCTCAGGAGACCCTGGAAGGGAGATATGAAAACTATTCATTAGAGTCTGATGGACTACTATGCCATAGAGGGTGCATCTATCTACCTTCTTCCAGAGGATTACGTGATCTCATTATGTTAGAGGATCATAGGGATCCTTATTCAGTGCATCCTGGAGTTAATAAGATGCATGCAGATTTGAGATAGCTATATCATTGGCCAGGTATGTAGCATTTCATTGTTGCACTAGTAGCTCAATGCCTTGAGTGCTAGAGAGTCAAGGCAGAGCACTGCCATCTAGGTGGGTTGCTCTAGTCTCATGCAATACCAAAGTGGAAGTGACATACTATATTGATAGACTTTGTCATTGGTCTTCCTATGTTAGCATGTCATCATGATGTCATCATGGTGATAGTTGACAAGTTGACCAAGGTCACCCACTTCTCACTAGTCTAGACTACCTTCATGGCACTAGCAGTGGCACCGGCATTCTTGTGGGATATTGTTAGACTTCATGGCATTCCACACAAGATTATCTCAGATAGAAATTCCCTCTTCACTTCTTCCTTTTGGAAGGGGTTACAGGCAGCAATGGGTACTAGACTCAACTTTAGTACAGCCTATCATCCGGAAATGGATGGACATAGAGAGAGAGTAAACTAGGTGTTACAAGACCTGCTCCACATGTACATCATGGATCATCAAACTGGATGGGAAGAGTACCTTCCTTTAGTAGAGTTTGCCTATAATAATGGGTTTCACACTTCTTTGGGGATGCCACCTTTTCAGGCTTTGTATGATAGACCTTGCAAGACACCTTTGAGTTGGCACCGCATTGAGGATAGAGTAGCCATAGGTCCTGAGATGGTTTGTGATATGGAGCAGTAGGTGATTTTGATTAGACAGTGCCTTAGAGAGGCACATGATAGGAAGAAGAAGTATGCAGATGCAAAGAGGATAGATCGTAGCTTCATGGTTGGGGATAGAGTTTTCCTGAGAGTGTAGCCGCATAAGAGTCCAATCTGCTATGGAAAGGGTTCTAAGCTCGTACCTCACTTTGTTAGACCATTTAAGATCCTTGAGAGGATAGGACCAGTTGCATATCATCTAGCTTTGCCACCTAGCCTATCACACATCCACAATGTGCTTCATGTATCAGTTCTGAGGAAGTACATTTATGATGAGTCTCATATTCTAGATTGGGATGCCTTGCAAGTGGAGTCGGATGGGTAGCTATCTTTGGAGCCCATTTGCATTTTGGCTTGCCAGACATTGTATCTTCGAGGTCGAGAGCTGGACCAGGTTAGGGTTTAGTGGGATTGTTATGACGAGGTTACAACATCATGGGAGGATGAAACGCAAATGAGATCTCAGTACACCCATCTTTTTGATGAAGTCCAAGAGGATGTTTAGGCCTAGAGGGGGAGGGTGTGAGACCCTTCCCCGAGCCATCATACCATTTCGGTTATTTTCATGTTGGACCTATTATGGATACTATATTTTGATGCATTATGAACCTGAATTTTATATGATCTTGTGTTGTGGATAACATTGATATGATTATGTCATTTACTTTGATTTGTAGTACTTTATTTTGATGCTTGAAAATTATGGATGCATGCTCTATAAGTGATTTAATTCCATGTTTATGAGCATGATGCCATTTAGTAGATTATTGTATGTGGATGTTATCAGATAATTGGATACTTGATTTTTATAATTCAAATTTTATGCGATGTCTGAATTGTATTCTTTTTGATAATATTATATGTGATTTTTGGAATTACTAATGTGCAAGTGGGATGTTCAGGAAAATTATTCCATGTGACCATGGAAACTATTTGAAGGCTGAGGCCTATGTGTGATTGTGAAACCCAGGGGTTGTCTATTTGGAGAGGCAACACCTCATTTGTAAATGTGTTTTAGTTTGTAAATGTTATGCTTCGATGTGTGTTTAATTTATAAATTCTAAAAAAAAGGGGACATTTGCCATGTGTGTTTTAGTGATGTGTAATTCTTTTTGTATTGTCACTTGACATGTGTTGTAGGATGAGTTGGCATTGACATGTCTCTTTTGAGAAAATTTATTTTATGAATGCATATATTTTCAATTATCCTAAAATGGTCCCAAGAAAACCTTGGATAGGGAGCCATTAGAAAGGTCAACTCAAGGTTGACCCGTAGGTAAACTTTGGGTGGACTTCTAGGGGGTTAAACTAACTCCTAGGATCAAGTTAGGGGCATTTTTAGTGGGCCATATGATGTACCTATGGATGAATGCTAAATTTAGCCATGTGTCCACTCCCTAGGGCATGTTTAGCCTCCCCAAAATTTGAGTTTCCCAAGTTGGCCGAATTTCATCTTTAGAAGAGCCTTCCTAGGTTAGATAACCCTCCGCATGAGTGGCATTGCTCTTCCCCATTCCTTTTACTCTTTTTGAGGTGTCTTGCCTAGAGAGTCTGTAAGGTATTGGGAAGACCAACCAATGAACATCCTTCACCCTTCCCAATTGGGTTGGAATGAGTGAGGAGTGTCTTCATAGGGAATAGTTTGGGAGGGAGAAGTTTGATCACCCACTCTCCATTTTGGAGACTGAGATTCTTGAGCAATTTTTGTAAACTTTTTTGGAGGAATTTGGTTAAGTCTTGAGAGGAAAAGGTTGTGGATTAGGGAAGCTCTCCTACAACTTCATTTCACCCTTTTGGCAGATTTAAGGTTGGTTGTTTTCTAGCTCATGTATGTTGTTGTTTTTGAAAGGATTGTTCTTGTATTTTTCTTTCCATTGTTATTTTTATTTATATGTTTAGAGAGATGTTGAGTTCTTCCTTATGTGTTTTTGGTTGAGTTTTTATGTTATTGTTATGGGATTTTTTTCAAGGCCAAACTCACCCTTGGGAGGGTAGAGTGGCCTTGGGGTGAAGGTTTGTTTGAGAGCCTCTGAGTGAGAGGCTCTCTTTGGAAGAGAGTGAATCACAAGGGATTTTGTGACCCTTGCTGCATAGTGACTTTTTTATGCAATGGGGGTCATAAGGGGTGTTTTGTTGGTTTGTATCCCTTGGGGGATATAAGGGATTATAGGGATAAGTTTGGAACTTGTGGGTGTGTTTATTTGTAGCCTTTTTATGGCATTATGTTCTCTACTTGCATAATTCTCCTTGAGGTACATAGTCCACCTTGACCCCACTTGAAAAGTCACATATGTGATGTTTTTTATCCTTGCATTGCCAGTGTCTTTTGTTGTTATGAGTTTTCTACTTATATGTGTTTGAATGTGTGTTTCCCATCTAGCCTTGATTCTCCTAGCTCGGGGGTGGCTTCTAGTAAGCCTAGGTTGGGAGGTGAGCCTCTTTGTTGACAACCTTCAAGTTTTATTAAAGGTTTTACTTAGGAGAAAATTCGAGGAAAAAATCTTGAGATGATCCTATGTCTTTATGTATTTAGTTGTGTTGGGACTCATAAAATTTGAGTAAAGTTTTGAGGCCCATTTCAAAATTTTGCATCTTCACTTTCAATTGACCACCTAATCTCATTCAGATAGGCCTACTTTGAGGGCATGTAAGATGGAGCTAGTTAATTATTAAAGGGTAATGCTTGAGAATTGTGTCCTATACCTTAATTTGGCTTATGAAGTGTTTTTCAACTTTCAAAATTCAGTTTGGATCAATTTATCAAGTACCCATTTCAAGGGGTGAGTTGAAAGTGCATCATATGTGCAAATACAGATTCTATTAAGCAGCCTACTTTGAGCGCCTATAAATTTTTCCTAGTTGATCATCATGTTGAAATTTAGTACTGAATTCTATGCATATAAGTGTGCCTCAATGCCAAGTTTCAGGTCTTTATGAATCCATTTGATCAGTTTTCCAAGATGATTTCTTGAGCCACTTTATTTAGTTTTCTACATTTTCATTGCTACATCAGTTAAAGTGGCTATTTTCATGAGCGCACTATTTGCACCCAGTCAGCTTCTCGGTCAAACTGAGCATTCCAAGTTCTTCATTATACTTCAAGGTAATTATGCCCTGGATTTGGGGGTCTATGAAAATCATTTGAAATTTTTAGGAAAGGCACTTTGTGTTCCCTACACATTGGTTTTATCAGGTTCATAGTGTTGACGAAACTAGTTGGTCATCTTTAACCATTAATATTTCTTCACTCAGGATTTGTCTTGAGAAACATCTTGGTAGAGTTCATGTTTTTATATCAGAGTACATGCATGTTAGTTTGTGAAGTCCAAAAAGGTGTTTTGACCAGTTTAAGAAATATGTCTTTGAGATTAAATGCAAAAATGTGGCGCAAGCGCTTGAAAGTCACAAAACTCAGTTTAATGATTAGAAAATGGTGGCAATCAATTTCAGAGGTATTTTAAAGGTTCATGAGGCATTTCAAAGGTTAGTTACATGAAAACAAAAAAAAAATTAGTTGGACCCACTTTGGGGCTTGACTTGGCTCATGCTCGTGCATTGATTTTATTGGCGACTTGGTTCACTAGGAGAATTTCAGAATTTTTTTAATGTGGATTGTGATCACGAGACATGTCATAAGAGTTCAAGATGCTAATAGAACTCCAGGAAATTTCAAATTGGTGAGTTTAATGCAAAATCCTCCTTCAGCGACAGAGAAGAGACATTTAAAAAAATGGAAATGTACCTGGCAGATGGTGTTGAATGGAGACGGGATTGATTATTCAGAAAATATAATTGGCATTTGAAATGCCAACCAGCATCCTCCTATGTGTTAAACATGGGTTTGAAGGGCATAAAAAAAAGGCTTTCTAGTAAATGCAAATTGGCAGGTGTTAAATGCCAAATCCCTTATGTGGTATGGCCTCCTTGCAGAGGAACGTGGTAGACTAAAGCTCAGAAGCCTAAAAGAAAATTCAAATGGAAGTCTCAAATACAATACCCCCCTCCCATGTTTGAGCAACATAATGAAACTTCATTGAAAATGCAATTGGCAAGTGCGATGCCATTCATCCTCCCCCTACGTCGTCAGAAAACCTTTAAATCAAATGCAATTAGTAGGTGCAATTCCAACATCCTCCCCCAACATGGCTATTGAAAAAGCTGAAGGAAGTTTCAAGCAACTACAATTTGCATGGTGTTAAACCAAATTCCCCTCCTTCCTACCCATGGTGTTAAAAAGATTTTCATTAAAATTTCAAGCAAATGCAGATTTGCAGGCTTAATGCCGACATCTCCCCTATGTGCCAGATAAAAGCTGGAGTGGGAAAACATTGAAGCCTCAAGTAAATGCCTTTGGCAAGTGTAAAGTCCAAATTCTACAACCTTTACTAGTCCTCCCTGTGTGCCGTGAGATGGGAAAAGGCATATAAAACTCTCAAGCGAATGTAATTGCCAAGTGTAGAACCAATCTCCTCCTGTGTGGTGGTTGAAAAGCTCAAGAGGAAACTTAAGTAAATGCATTTGGTAGGTGAAAATAGCAAATGAAGTCTCTTGCACAGTGGAAAGTTAAAAGGCATTAGAAATTCAAACAAATGCAATCTCCTCCTTACATGGTACCTATTGAAACCCTCCAGCCATTCTCTCCTCCCTCGCATGGTTTGTAAAGATCATTAAACACCCCAAAAGACTCTAAGAAATTTCAAGCAAATGCATAGTTCCAAGCATAACATATATCCCACATTGGGTGGGCAATGAGATTTTTGATATGTAAATGCACAAACACACCCAACCATAGTGTCAAAAGCATTGAGGCTTTTGATGCAAGGTGCTAGCTTGATGCCCAATGAACCCCATGCACGTGTGCATGAATCCCAAGGTGAAGATGCTAGTTGGTAGCCAGGCAGACCCACATGTGCACGGTTCCCTAGGAAAATTTAGCAGAGAAATGGCGAGTTAACCGGTGAGCAAGTTTGTAGAAGATCAATAGTGGTCGCTATACCGCAAGGCAAAGATGCTCGCCAGTTAAGCATCATAGATCAGTGACCAAGCATTTGCAAAAATGGATGCATTAACGAGTGAGCAAGATCACAGAAAATCAATGGTTGGTGCTACTCCACAAAGTGAAGGTGCTCGTCGATTAACCATTGTAGAGTAGCAACTTATGATGTGGTAGGTCTAGGTGGCTATCTAGTAGGCGAGTCCCACTCAGGTGGCGATGTCGTGGCCGAGAAGTGGTGAATAGTGGACCCTCTTGACAAATCATAGGCTACCACGTGGTAGGACGCAGGGCCAAAATTGATGAAAAATCAAAATTAATTAATATAGTTTCAACTATGTGAAAAATGAAAAATTTAAAAGATGGTGGCCTGCATTTCAGATTAATTTTCTCAGGTGGTATTTTTTACCTGAAATGGTAGGTATTATATATCATCAGAAAGCTCTCGAGATGAGGAATCCAGTCGTACAGTTTGTTTGAAAA
Source organism: Cryptomeria japonica (assembly GCF_030272615.1). NCBI lineage: Eukaryota > Viridiplantae > Streptophyta > Pinopsida > Cupressales > Cupressaceae > Cryptomeria > Cryptomeria japonica. The sequence continues at coordinate 93,664,592 of NC_081415.1, read as the reverse complement.
AACATGAGATATTTTGAGAGAAGTTTTGATGGGAAGAAAAAGGATATATTTTTGCAGTTAGGGAAAAAGGGACACTTGGCAACTTCTGATGCATTCTAGTTTTTTCCCCCCTCCTTCATATTTCCATTTCTTCTCATTTGTAAGGGTTCCATAATTCTAAGAGAAATGCTCCAGATTTCATGATTTCTAGTTCTGAATTTCTTGACCCAAGTTTGTCAAACTCTTTGGTCTTTTTGAGGGTATAGAGGTTACATTGTAGTATGGAAGATTATTTTCTAGTTGCAAGTTTTACTTATGTTAGGCATGAGTAAATTTCACACAAGATTGTCTCTAGGCATGTATTTCATTCTTATAGATTGAATCCTCAAGGAGGCTAGAATTTGTCATCTCTAGGAGATTATTATGATTGTTTGTAGGTATCCTTCAATGAAGGTTTCAAATCCTGTAATCAGTCATAAATAATGGAATATGTATCCCAAATTTGATAATTTTGTGAATGAATCAAGTAATGCATTGGTATAAGGTATTGATGTAGGAATATTCTATAAGGAAGACAAGTTTGTAGCTAAGATTTGCATTTGTAGTTATGTGTGTGACTCCATGCCCAATGAACAAGGCACTGGTCTTTGAAGGATTTGGGGATACTTTCAGATTCACACACATTTAAAGAAAATCTATTTCCCTTTGTGTTTAGGGGTTGTGTTCTATTCATTCCAAGGCCTATTTCAGCTATTGTTTATATAGATTTAGCCAATTTGTAGTGTGTTTCTAATTGGTTGGGTTTGTGGAATGATCTATCTTCTTATTGTTTGATGTTGCCATATGTCTGTAACTGGTTGTATTTAATGCATCAAAAGGGTGTCCCCCCCTAGGTCTAGCAAAACTTAAAGTGCAGGAGGATCAATTAGGGTCCTATGTTATGTTGTCCAAGTCCTGATGTGCTCCATAGATTGAAATTGGCCATTTCATAGAAGGATTGCAGGTGAATTTGGGTTAACCATATTTGGTGAACAACAAAAATGGTGACTCTGTTGGGGAAGTGTTGTAATAATTCTTGTTGAATCGAATCCCAGAGTTGTGCCTATCCAATTTGAGGAGAGAGTCATTAAAGTGTTGTAAATTTGAAAGTATTTTTAGATTTGTAGTTATTTGCCTGGTAGTGCTATGTGAAGTTAGGAATGTCTTCTTTTTGTCATAAGAGTCAATTCCTATCCAGTTGTTGAAAGTTTGTTATCCTTTTATCTTTGTATAAGTCTAGATCTATTAATGTTCTATAAACGATTTCATAAATTCTCACAACAATGAGTGGCAACTCTGAATGATCTTTTGCACTAGTGTGCATTATTGTAAAAATTTTAAAAGATTTGGTGAACTTGCAACAAAGATTTAGCAGATACTTGGAGTGTTAAGATTGAAGGTCCTAGTCAAGGAGAAATAAGAAGAGCAATGGCATAATTATTTTACCAAGCATTCCTCAAAGTTTCTATGAGACAATTCATGTTCCTTATAAGGTGAAAAAGTCACCATAGAAAGGGAAAGAAGTTTACAGTTTACATACTTCCTGTTTTGAAAAGTTTCAGTTAAAGCATTGGTGAAGTATTTTGAATAATAGAGAAGATAGACTCTAGCTGCAATAAAATTTTATTGGTTGAAAATAGTGAATGTATTCAAGCAAGGTTGCAGTTAGTAATGGATTGTTGTAGAAATTTCTCTATTAAAGGTTATGTGCCATTCTATTTTGATGGCATACCTGGTTACCCGAATTAGATTCCAAGTGACATTAGGAAGGACTTAACATTGTTTAATGGGGACCAGTTACAATCAACAAGAATGCATGTGCAAAAATTTGTTGATTTAATGAATGACTATGATATCTGTCATGAGGATATTTGCATCAAGTTGTTTGTGTAGAGCTTGAAAGGGGATGCCAGGATTTGGTTCTCATTTTTGTAGGAAGCTTCTATTCCCTCATGGGAAGAATTAGTTACATCTTTTCTCGAGTAGTTTGCTTAGAGAATAAACTTTAATGATATGCCGAGGAAGTTGATGGAGATTAGAGTTGAGGAAGGTAAATTAGTGCTAGCCTTCAATATTAGATTTTCCAAAGCACTAGCTGAGATCCCACAAGGGTATAAACTAAATGATGAAGTCTCTTTAGTGATTTATTTGGAGGCCTTCAAAAGTAAGATGAGTTACAGGTTGAAAAATTTAAAATATGGCATTCCTAAAAGACTTGTATCTATCGGTGTCTATTGTCATAGTGTTTGTAATGCTACAACTAAGTGTGAAGTGAGAATTAATGTTCAGAGTTTTGGTGTTCATACTTGTGCTGGCAAAATATATAAGCACTCAAAGTAGGCTACTCAATAAAATCTGCATTTGTGCCTAACATGCACTTTTAGCTCACCCCTCGAAATGGGTACCTGATAAAATGATCCAAACTGAAATCTAAAAGTTGCACATCACTTCATAGGTCAAATGAAAGGTCTAGGACACATTTTCTGAGCCTTGACCTTTGAAAATCAATTGGCTCCATTTTGCCCTCTCTCTAACTAGGCCACTTGAATGAGATTAGGTGCCTTTCTGAAAATGCAAAATCAAAATTTTGAAATGGGCCTCTCAAATTATTCAAATTTAATGAGTCCCAATAGTGGCTTTGATTGGGGATGGTTGATTGCAAGATCAACACAAAAATCTAGAATCTATGGTTAAGTAGACCACCCAAAAATAGAATACATCTCTTCTCTTCTCTTCTCAAAAATAGGGCACCTTATTCTACCCAAATAGCAGGGCTCTTTATTGAAAACCACACAACTCAAGCAAAGTGACTGTACAAAATATACAACTTATAAATGGCCCCAGGCCATCAAAACTGAAATCAATTCTTACCTCTGTCAAACACATGATTTTCATTTCCACAAACTGGAGGTAAACTGAAAACATCATTCACATCCGCCTAATCAGAAACACTACCACTTCTAATCAGCTAATCACATAAAACATAATCAACAACATGTTCATAATCATAGAATTTTTCAAAACCAAACAAATGCTGAAAGGGATGGTCACTAGGTAACATAAGAGTGCCATACTCTTCACCATTACTTCCCAACTGAAAAGAAAAGTAATCCAACTCCCTCTGAAAGTTGAGAACATCATGCACATCTCTATTACTAGTTTTCTCAAATGATGAACACTCTTCCACAATGATTGCTTGCAAACTAGAGAGGAAAAATTCCTCATAAACTGACTGCACTTCAACTTGCTGATCACAATTTCTATCAGCATTGTGTAAACATAAAGAAATATCATCAAATAATGGTTCCTTAACCACTTGCAAATCATAGAAAACTACTTCAGATCTATTATGCCTTTTAAAAGCAAGATCCATGCAATGCATATCAAAATCTGAGTTCATATCAACATATGAATCTAAATCATTACACCTATCAATCTTATATGCATTTTCATCTTCTCCATCACTTAAATCAAGAATAGGGAGAAAATCAACAACATATGTATCATACTTCACACCCTCAAAAACATTATCAGTATCAAAACATGTACTGGTTGGGTGTGAGAGATTGGGCACATTTTTGGTTGCATACCTCTAAAGATCAATAGCTAAGAGTTCTGAAATTTGGTCACTATTTAGTGAACCTTCTTCTTCATTTTCATTTTCCTTGGCTCCATCCTTTGAGTTGTAAACATTGCCCCAATCTAATAAAGGTATTAGATCAGCAGTGCTCATGTCTTTATGCACATTCATTTCATCATTACAACAACTTGCATCCGCATCATAACCTTTATCATGCTGCTCATAAAGTGTTGCTATATGTTGCAACATAGTTTCATAACTGGGGTTGCAAACATTTTGTGGATTGAACTTAACAACAAGGTGATCTATATCCAAGATCCGAAACCTCAATGGGCTCATGATTAGTTGAACAATTACTTGTGTTCTCACAAATTTCTTCTTGCTTTGAATACACATCTAAACTATCATGCTGAGAATAAGAAACACGTTCAACATCATAGGAGGCATATCCACTCACAGATTCATCTCCCTCATTGTCCTCAATCTTGTGTACATTTTCAGATTTCATTCTTTCAATCTCATCTATCCATTCTTTTATACATACAACACTTTCTTATCTCAAGGTAGTAGACCAATTAACTGAGTCAGGCTCATCAAGCTCTAAAAATAACTCAATCCAAACAGACTCATGGGGTCTAGCATCAGCTGAAAGCTCATTCAATGCAACTATAAATCTTTCATAAAAAATATATGATGACTCTTCCTCTTTTCTTTTCCCTACTTCCCTTCTTAAAAACCTGACAAACTTCTCTTAGATCTTTTGAAGACATACTTCAATTTCTCTATCAATTTCTTTCAGATCTGACAGAGAATTTTTAGATCTAGGAACTACATCTAGATCCATCAATTTTAAAACATCTACTAAACCATTATCATGACCATACATCTTACTATTTCATAAATTCTTTTCAAAGCATGTGTAGTCCTTAATTTTCAGAATTATACACACTTGTCCCATCACTTATGACTGAAATTTATTTCAAAACATGAAGTATGTCAAGTGCAAATTTCTTTTCCTTTCTATGGTGACTATTTCACCTTATAAGGAACATAATTATTTCATAAAAACTTTGAGGAATACCTAGAGAAAAAATTGTTGTTTCTATTCACTTCACCTCTGACTGAAAATTTGAAGAACTCCTCCAAATCTCAGGTTCGTTCTTACAGAGTCGCCACCTCCCTGAAGAGGAATACAATTTAACCACTGATCACTCTAAAACACTTTTAGATTTCTAGGTCATACCACACACAATAGAGTCACATAATATTTTTCACATTTCAAAGAAACAAGACTTTCCAAGGTATACATTTTCAAATTTGAAAATAACTTTCAGATTTCTAGACCTCTGAGACTCTTCCCCAAATGGTTTTGGCATAACTCTAGGATTTGATTCAACATGAATTATTATGACTGTCCCTAGCAGAGTTGCCATTTTTGTTGTTCATCAAAACTGATTAACCCAAGTACACCTGCAATTGATATATGAAGTATCCAATTCAATCTATGAAGAACCTTAGGGCTCAGACAACATGACAAGGATATGAATCCTTCTACTCTTTAGGCTCTACAAAACCTAGGTAGGTATACCTTTTGATGCATTGAATCAGACTCATTACCCATATATGACAACATCAATAAAGTAGATAGATCTCATAAACAGTTCAAAAACAAGGAGGGTACTATAGATAGGCTAAATCTACATTGACAACTAAACAATGTTTGAATCATGAGATGGAGGGACACTACCATAGAACAAAAAATAAAAGATATTCTGATTTTTTATGTTTCAAGATCTTTGAGAATCCCCAAAATTGCAAGACCAGTGCCTTATCCAAGGGTAATAGAGTCATACATCAAATTGTAAATGAAAACTTCTACTACAGATCCACCTTTATCATTAAATATCCCTACACTAATGCCTTACAAAAATGCATTACTCAGCTTACTCACAAAATCATCAAATCTTAAAAATACATCCCATTATCTATGATTTATTACAAAATTTAAATTCTTCCTTGAAGAATGCCTGCAAACAATCACAACAATCTCCTTGAGATGACAAACCTTACCCTCCTTGAGGACTTAATTTGTAACAAAGAAATATACATTCAGAGACAATTTTGTGTGAATCTATGCATGCCTTACATACATATAACTCTGCAACAGAAAACACCTACTACAAGAAAATAAGACTCCATTAATTGAAAGAAGACATTACATTGCAAATTTTGAGGCTAACCCAGAATTGGAAATCATGAAAATCTGGAGCCTTTTTCCAAATTTCTGGAACCCTTACAATGAGAAGAAAATGAGAATAAGAAGGAGAGGGAAAAACATTAGGTCTCATCAAAACAAGCCAAGTGTCTCCTTTCTCCAATTGAAATTCATTATCTTCTTCCTTCCTATGGAAATTGATCTCGAAATATCCCACATTTGTTGAAACTAACTCCATAACTACATTCCTCATCTTGAGAGCTTTTCGGCAATATATAATACTTGCCATTTTTGGCAAAAATGGACCTCTGGGCAAATTAATTCTTCATGTGTGCACAATCATTTAAATTTTTCAATTTCTTATATAGTTTCAACTATATATTTAATCTGATTTTAACTTTGATTTTTCCCTGATTTTTCCCTAACACCCTGCCACGTGGCGGTCTTTGATTCACCGATAGGGTCCATTGGGTGCCACCTCAGATGACACCTCATCAATCTGCCATGTGTCTACCACTAGATTGCTTGCTTGTCGCCACCTCAGTGCCACCTCAGCACCACATCATTACCACCTCAGTGGGACCTGCAAGTTGTTTTTCTGTCTGGATCTGCCACTTGTCTTTCACCATTTCGTGATGGCTAATGAGCTTGCATTTTCAGGGTCATGAAGTCACGTCGGTCATCAGATCTTTTGAACTTGCTCACTCTTTAACACTTCATTTTTTGCACATGCTTTTCGCTATTTTGCAGAGCTTAACTGGCGAGCATCTTTACCTTCACGAATCCACGCAGACCATTGGATCTCTTGAACTTGCATGGTCTTTAACTCTTTTCATTGAGCTTTTTGCCATTTCATGAAGGGTATTCTTCAAACATCTTTCTTTCATGAGATCGCATGCACTGTCCCATCTCCTCAACTTTCTCACTTGCTAATCTACTCTGTCTTTGCAAAACTCACTTGCCTCAGGATCCGTGCCTACATGGGTCCACCTGGTCACCACTTGCTAGCCTCCTTAATTGCCTTGGGATCTGTGTGCACACATGTGGGGTCAACTTGGGCACCCAACCGGCACCATTCGTCAAAAGCCTCTTGAGGCTTTAACATATTACTTGTGTGGAGTTTTACTTATAAATGCTAAATATTCCCATTCCCTAGCCAATGTGGGATATTTCCTTATGCCTAAAATTGCAATTTTTGAAGATTTTCTCTACAACTTTGTATTTGTTGAATATTCAAAATGCCCTTTTAGAGCACCATGGCTGGGAATGATGCTGGCAAGGTCATGGAATCAATCTTTACACCTGCCAATGCTATTTACTTGAAAGTTTTAAATAATATCTCCCAAACACTATGCACACAACAAGGAAGGAGATTTGTCTTGTTTCAGACCTGCAAATTGCATTTGGCTAAAAGTTTTAAAAATCCTCCATATTCTCCATGATTACTAAAGAATTCATTTGCTGCTCACTGCATTTGGTCTGAGTTTTATATTGCCTTACATGCCACATGAGTGGGAGGAGAGCCTGCCAAAACATTTGTTTGAAAAATTTGCCTTTTCAATGACCACGCTACCACTCCATTGCATTGGCTTGGGGTTTTCTATGCTTCTTCAACTCTCCACGCAGAAATGAGGATTGGCATTCATTTTCTGATTGAATTTCTTCAAAACTTCAATGCACATTTACATGCCACGTAGGGGAAATTTGCCAAGGCTACTCTATGCCACACTCCATACACCACGTAGGGAATGCCATTTCTGCATTTGTATGAAAGTTTCAACCCCTCCCACTCTTCACGCAATAGGGAGAATGGCTTCATGCCTTGGAGACTTCACATGGAGGGAGAGTTGGCTTCAAGCCTACCAATGTCATTTGGTTAATAGCTCATAAAACACCTCTCCTCCACCATCCACATAGGGGGGTTGAACTGGCTGGAGACCTACCAAATATTATTCGCCTGAAGTTAATATGCCCTTTCAATGCCACACTCCAGGAAATCATAGCTTGCTCACCTACCATTTGCATTTTACAAAATTCAATGTGCCCAATCTGCCACGTGAGAGAGGAGATTTTGGCTAGAATTACACCTATAGCTTGCATTTACTGGAATTAACAAAACCTTCACAACTCCACAGACCCATAAACCTTGGATTTGGCTTTGAACCAGCCATTTACATTTGCATGGATTTTTGTTTTGGCACCTAGCAATTTGCTGTTGTTTTTATATGTTTGAAAAGTTATAAAGCCCTTTTCAAACACCACTTCTAATTCCATGCAGGGAGGAACTAGGCTGGCAATTACTAGAAGTTTAATTGGTTCCAGCCAAACACATTGCTCAGAGAAGATTATTGGTATTACACTTGCTAGACTGCATTCCTCATGAAATCCTATAATACTTAAATCATATAACAAATGATTTAAAAATAATAATTTAAACCTTGCCTGAAAAGATGCATGCAGTTTGCAAGCTAGGTCAGGCCCCAAAGTGGGTCTGGCTAAAACAAATTTTTTTTTCATGTAACTAACCTCTGAAAAACTTTAGGAACCTCAAACATACCCTTGGAAATGATTGACATCATTTTCGGATCATCAAACTGAGTTTTACAACTTTCAGGCACTACGCCACATTTTCTCATTTAATCGCGAAGACGTAATTTTCAAACCTGTCAAAACACCTTTTTGGACCTCGCCATCTGACAGGTGTGTACTCTGATATATAAGAATGAACTCTACCAAATGGTTTCTCAAGATGAATCCCAAGCAAAGAGATATTAATTGTCAAAAATGACCAACTGGCTTTGTCGGCACTGCGGACCTGATGAAGTCAATGCTCAGGCAACTCATGATGCCTTTCTTAAAAATATCAAATGACCTCCATAGACCCTCAAATCTGAGACGTAGGTACCTTGAAGTACATATCAAAACTTGGAATTCTCAGTTCGACCAAAAGTCCGACTGGGTGCAAATGGTGCGCTCATGAAAATGACTACTTTAACTAATACGACAATGAAAGTACAGATAACTAAAACAGATGGCTCAAGAAACCCTTTTGAAAATTGATCAAATGGATTGGTAGGAGATTTAAATTTGAAATATAGCTTGCCATTTATACCAAAAATAGCCCGGAATAAACATTCTGACATGACATTCACTGAGGCAACTTTTACACTTATGCAAAAACAGGGACTTGTCAAACTACACAAACTACGAACAGATTGAGCTTGGTAAACTGAGAAAATGGATTGCTAAAGACTTGAAACTTGGCATTCCAACTCAAAATTATGCATAGAATTGAATCCATTTTTAAATTCTTCATGACAATCAACAGGGCAAAATATATAAGCACTCAAAGTAGGCTACTCAATAAAATCTGCATTTGTGCCTAAAATGCACTTTCAGCTCACCCCTCGAAATGGGTACCTGATAAAATGATCCAAACTGAAATCTAAAAGTTTCACATCACTTCATAGGTCAAATGAAAGGTGTAGGACACATTTCCCAAGCCTTACCCTTTTAAAATCAACTAGCTCCATTTTGCCCTCTCTCTAACGAGGCCACCTGAATGAGATTAGGTGCCTTTTTGAAAATGCAAAATCAAAATTTTGAAATGGGCCTCTCAAATTATTCAAATTTAATGAGTCTCAATAGGATGGATGGTATCTTTAGAAAATATTCTAATATTCTATTTAATGTCGATATAGATATGGACCAATCACTTCGTTGTCACAATGTTCATAAGGGGATTCTTCATTTGGTTTCTAACCCTTTGTATGAAGAAATAAATGATCATCCAAATGTCGTAAATGATGAACCAGTCCATGATGCTGATATCATTCCATGCAGCAGTGACATGGGTCAGGATGAATTTTTTTGTAATGGGTTACTTACTAGTGTGTTTGAACCCCATCTTGAAGTTTTTCATGCAAAGATAAGTGAACGTTCAAATCTTATTGCAAATTATATGTTTGAGCCAGAGGTATGTTCTTTTTTTCAAGAGTGGGATATTAAAGATGTTGATTTATTGCACTTAGTAGATGATGAAAAGAATGGATATGTTTCAGTGGTTGATCATGAAAGTAAAGTTCAAAATTATGTTCATGATGAGTATGCATATAATTCTGATTGGAAAAACATGTTGAAAGATGTGTGTCATAATAGAAACATTTCTTTGATGATCAGTGTTTTCTTTAGATTGTTTACATTATTAAGTGATGAGAATCAGATTTTTGATAAGGGAAAGAGTTGGTTTCAACTTTGGTGGTCGGGAGCCATTTTATAAATAAGTTGTATATTTTGTATAGTTGCTTTGCTTTAGTTGTGTGGTTTTCAATAAGGAGCCCTGCTGTTTGGGTGGAACAAGGAAACCTTTGTTTTTGAGAAGAGAAGAGAAGTTTTCCATTTTTTTGGGGTGGTCTGCTCTACCATAGATTCTAAAATTCTTGTGTTGATCTTGCAATCAACCATGCCCAGTCAGAGCCACTATTGGGAATCATAAAATTTGAGTCAAGTTTTGAGGCCCATTTCGAAATTTTGCATCTCCATTTTCAATTGACCACCTAATCTCATTTAGATAGGCCTACTTTGAGGGCATGTAAAATGGAGCTAGGTAATTATCAAAGGGTAATGCTTGAGAATTGTGTCCTATACCTTTCATTTGGCCTATGAAGTATTTTGCAACTTTCAGAATTCAGTTTGGATCAATTTATCAAGTACCCATTTCAAGGGGTGAGCTGAAAGTGCATCATATGTGCAAATGAAGATTTTATTAAGTAGCCTACTTTGAGTGCCTATAACTTTTGCCCAGTTGATCATCATGATGAAATTCAAAGTGCACTAAATTCTATGCATATAAGTGTGCATCCATGCCAAGTTTTAGGTCTTTATGAATTCGTTTGATCAATTTTTCAAGATGATTTCTTGAGCCACTTTATTCAGTTTTCTACATTTTCATTGCTACATCAGTTAAAGTGGCTATTTTCATCAGCACATTATTTGCACCCAATCAGCTTCCTGATCAAACTAATCATTCCAAGTTCTTCTCTATACTTCAAGGTAATTATGCCCCAAATTTGGGGGTCTACGGAGATCGTTTGATATTTTTAAGAAAGGCACTTTGAGTTCCCTGTGCATTGGTTTTATCAGGTTCATAATGTTGACAGAGCCAGTTGGTCATCTTTGACCATTAATATTTCTTCACTCAGGATTTGTCTTGAGAAACAACTTGGTAGAGTTCATGTTTGTATATCGGAGTACACGCCTGTCAGTTTGTGAAGTCCAGAAAGGTGTTTTGACCAGTTTGAAAAATACGTCTTTGGGATTAAATGCAAAAATGTGGCGCAGGTGCTTGAAAGTCGTGAAACTTAATTTAATGATCAAAAAATGGTGTCGATCGATTCTAGAGGTATCTTTAAGGTTTGTGAGGTATTTTGAAGGTCAGTTACATAAAAACAAATTTTTTTTTAATCGAACCCACTTTGGGGCCCAACCTGGCTCATGCTCGTGCATTGATTTTATTGGCGAATTGGTTCACTGAAAGAATTTCAGAATTTTTTAAATGTGGATTGTGATCATGAGACATGTCATAAGAGTTCAAGATTCTAATATAACTCCAAGCAATTTGAAATTGGCGAGTTTAATGCCAAATCCTCCTTCAACGACAAAGAAGAGACATTTAAAAAAAATGTAAATGTACTTGGCAGATGGTGTTGAATGGAGAGGGGATTGATCATTCAGCAAATATAATTGGCATGTGAAATGCTAGCCAGCATCTTCCTATGTGTTAGACATGGGTTTGAATGGCATAAAAAAAAGGCTTTCTAGTAAATGCAAATTGGCAAGTGTTAAATGCCAAATCCCCTATGTCGTTTGGCCTCCTTGCAGAGGAACATGGTAGACTAAAGCTTAGAAACCTCAAAGAAAATTCAAATGGAAATCTCAAAGCCTAATAGCCCCCTCCCACATGTGAGTAGCACAATGAAACTTCATGCAAAATGCAATTCATAGGTGCGATGCCATTCATCCTCCCCCTGCCTGGTCAAAAAACCTTTAAATCAAATGCAATTAGTAGGTGCAATGCCAACATCCTCCTCTAATGTGGCTATTGAAAAAGCTGAAGGAAGTTTCAAGAAAATACAATTTCCATGGCATTAAACCAAATTCCCCTCCTTCTTGCCTATGGCGTTAAAAAGATTTTCATTAAACTTTCAAGCAAATGCAGATTTGTAGGCTTAATGCCCACATCTCTCCTACATGCCAGATAAAAGATGGAGTGGGCAAACATTGAAGCCTCAAGTAAACACCATTGGGAAGTGTAATGTCCAAATTCTACAACCTCTACTAGTCCTCCCTGTGTGGCGTGAGATGGGCAAAGGCATATAAAACTCTCAAGCAAATGCAATTACCAGGTGTAGAGCCAATCTCCTCCTGCGTGGTGGTTGAAAAGATCAAGAGGAAATTTAAGTAAATGCATTTGGCAGATGAAAATAGCAAATGAAGTCTCCTATGCAGTGGCAAGTTAAAAGGCATTAGAAATTCAAACAAATGTAATCTCCTCCCTGCGTGGTAGCTATTGAAACCCTCTAGCAATTCCCTCCTCCCTTGCATGGTTTGCAAAGATCATTAAATAGCCCAAACCAAAGTCCAATGTAGCAGGTGGAAAATGGGTTGAAAAGACTCTGAGAAATTTCAAGCAAATGCATAGTTCCAGGCATAATATATATCCCACATTGGCTGGCCGATGAGATTTTTGATATTTAAATGCACAAACACACCCAACCATAGTGTCAAAAGCATTGAGGCTTTTGATGCAAGGTGCTATCTTGGTGCCTAGTAGACCCCACACATGTGTGCATGAATCCTGAGGTGAAGAGGTTAGTTGGCGACTAGGCGGATCCATGTGTGCATGATTCTCAAGGCAAATTTTGTAGAGAAATGGCAAGTTAACCAGTGAGAAAGTTCGTAGAAGATCAATGTTGGTCGCCATACCGCAAGGTGAAGATGCTCACTGGTTAAGCATCATGGATCAGCAACCAAGGATGTGCGGAAATGGATACGTTAACGAGTGAGAAAGATCACAAAAGATCAATGGTTGGTGTTACTCCGCGAAGCGAAGGTGCTCGTCGGTTAACCATCACGGAGTAGCAACTGATGATGTTGCAGGTTCAGGTGGCGGTCCATCAAGTGGGTTCCGCTGAGGTGGCAATGTCATGGCTGACAAGTGATGAAAAGTGGACCCTCCTGACAAATCACAGGCTACCACATGGCAGGACGTAGGGCCAAAATTGATGAAAAATCAGAATTAATTACTATAGTTTCAACTATGTGAAAAATGAAAAATTTAAATGATGGTGGTCTGCATTCAAGATTAATTCGTTGAGCGGGTATTATTTACCCAAAATGAAAAGTATTATATATGATCAGAAAGCTCTTGAGACAAAGAGTCTAGTCTTGTAGTTTGTTTGAACAAACATGAGATATTTTAAGAGCAGCTTCCATGGGAAGAAAAGGATATATTTTTGTAGTTAGGGAAAAAGGGACACTTGACAACTTCTGATGCATTTTGTTTTTTTCCCCCCTCCTTCATATTCCCATTTCTTCTCATTTGTAAGGGATCCATAATTCTGAGAGAAATGGTCCAGATTTCATGGTTTCTAGTTCTGAATTTCTTGACCCAAGTTTGTAAAAGTCTTTGGTTTTTTTCAGGGTATAGAGGTTACAATGCAGTATGGTAGATTGTTTTCTAGTTGAAAGTTTTACTTATGTTAGGCATGAGTAAATTTCACACAAGATTGTCTCTGGGCATATATTTCATTGTTATAGATTGAATCCTCAAGGAGGCTAGAATTTGTCATATCTAGGAGATTGTTATGATTGTTTGTAGGTATCCTTCAATGAAGGTTTTAAATTTTGTAATCAGTCATAAATAATGGAATATGTATCCTAGATCTAATAATTTTGTGAATGAATCAAGTAATGCATTGGTATAAGGTATTGATGCCAAAATATTCTATAAGGAAGACAAGTTTGCAACTAAGATTTGCATTTGCAGTTCTGTGTGTGACTCCATGCCCAATGAACAAGGCACTGGTCTTTGAAGGATTTGGGGATACTTTTAGATTCACACACATTTAAAGAAAATCTATTTCCCTTTGTGTTTAGGGGTTGTGTTCTATTCATTCCAAGGCCTGTTTCAGCTATTGTTTATACAGATTTAGCCAATCTGTAGTGTGTTTCTAATTGGTTGGGTTTGTGGAATGATCTATCTACTTATTGTTTGATGTTGTCATATGTCTATAATTGATTGTATTTAATGCATCAAAAGGTTGTCCCCCCCTAGGTCTAGCAGAACCTGAAGTGTAGGAGGATCAATTAGGGTCCTATGTTATGTTGTCCAAGTCCTGATGTGATCCATAGATTGAAATTGGCCATTTCATAGAAGGATTGCAAGTGAATTTGGGTTAACTAGATTTGGTGAACAACAAGTTGCAGAAAAGAAAATGTATCTATTGGAATAGTATTTACAAAAAGAGATGTATTTTAAATTTGAAGTATTAAATGTATTTATTTGACTAAGATTTGCCATGAAATTTGAGGCATTGTATTGTAACCTGAAGTATTTATCCTTTAATTGAGATGAATGCATTTTTGGATTATTTTTGTATTGTCTTAGTTGCTGGAAAAAGATTGGAAAATGATATTATAATCTGTTTTAATTGTTTAATGCAGCAAGAAATGAAATAAATTCAAATATGTAGTGCAGTTATTAGTAAAGAAAGGAAATATTGCTTATGTCTATAGTTCAGATACAAAGGAAAAATAGATAGATATTTTAAGAATTAGTATTGATAATGCATTGTATCTTGCTGCTATTGTTTGATTGGATTAAAAAAAAAACATATGGTTGTAGTAGTACATAAAATCTTTACTGTTATATTCTTTTTAATCTGAAAAACATGTATAGTAGAAAGATTTCTGTTGCAGCTGTAAATAAATAATTTTTTGCTAATCTTTCTATTATATATTGCTTGTTAAGTAGGAAATAAATAAACAGACATTTTGGAGTTAGTATAAATTTGTTTTACATCTTGCTGCTATTGACAAAAAATAGAGATTTAGTAAAATATGAGAAACTTGGAATTAGACGAAATGCTAATTTATTTTAGTATTCTGAATTTTCGATGTTAAAATCCTTATAATAGTTTGCAAAAAAAAAAATGTTCATGTACAATGTGTATATATATATATATACACACACACACACACATATATATATATATATATGTATATACATATAGATATACATATATATATATATATATATATATATATTTATATATATGTATGTATACATTTATACATATATACATATACATATGTATATATATACATATACATAAATACATACATATATATATATATAGAGTTTATTTGTTACATATATTCTAGAATATGAAATACTATCTTTTTTTTAAATTTTCTGATTTATACTGAATTTATGCATGGCTGCAAAGTCATATATATATATATATATATATATATATATATATATATATATATATATATATATATATATATATATATATATATATATATATATATATATATATATATATTTCAATCTTTAAATCAAATTAAAAATAAATAATATAATAAAACAAAACAATGCATGTTTTCGGCCTAGCCGAGCCACTGTGGTAAATCACAGTGGGCAGCTGCCGCCACTATGGTTAACCATAGTGGATGGCATGGGCTGCCACTATGGTTAACCACAGTGGACAACATGAGCCGCCACTATGGCTAACCATAGTGGATGACACGGGCCTCCACTGTGGGTAACCACAGTGGACGACATGGGGCTGCCACTATGGGTAACCACAGTGGACGGCTCATGGTCACCACTTTGGGCATCCGTAGTGAGTGGCATCGACCACCACTGTGGGTGTCCATAGTGGTGCCCAAGAGCCGTCACCACCATCCATTGCAATGAACTTGTTTGACTTTGCAGCACATCTCCGTGGTAAATCACAGTGGGTGGCTACCGCCACTGTGGTTAACCATAGTGGATGGCATGGGCTACCACTATGGTTAACCACAGTGGACAACATGAGCCACCACTATGGCTAACCATAGTGAACGACATGAGCCGCCACTATGGCTAACCATAGTAGATGGCATGGGCCGCCACTGTGGGTAACCATAGTGGATGGCATGGGGCCGCCACTGTGGGTAACCATAGTGGACGGCACACGGCCGCCACTTTGGCAATCCACAATGAGCGACATCGACTGCCACTGTGGGTGTCCGTAGTGGTGCCCAAGAGCTATCACCGCCATCCATTGCGGTGAACCTGTTTGACCCCATGGCACATCTCTTTGGCCTCCCTTCTCCCTCCTTGCCACCATGAAACCTATAACACAAACACACACACACACCCAAGGCAACAAAAAAATAATAAGATATGTTAAAATAAGGAACCCTAACCCATTTTCGGGTTAGGGTTAGCATTTAAAAAAAAAGATGTGTTAAGATAAGCAACCCTAACCCATTTTCGGGTTAGGGTTAGCATTTGGAAAGAAAGAAAAGAATAAGATAGGTTATATCTAATTAGGGTTCAAAATTTTAAAATGATTAAAATTGAAAAGAGGGGGGGGAAGCTCTTTTCAATTTGTGATGGGTAAAACCCATTTACAATTGAATGAATTAAATAGGAAAGTTAATTTAAAACCCTTTTATATTTTAATTAATTAAATAGGAAAGTTATTTCTACATTAGTTTTGGGGAATTAATTTTTATAGTAATAATATTCACAATTGATTTAATTTTATTAACTAGGGTTATTAATAAGAAATTTTATATAATTAGCTTTCATATTTAAATATATATGAATGTCTGGGTTAAAATTCCTTTGGGGAATTTGATTAATGGAATTTATTAATTGTTTAATGTAAAATTTTAGCCTATGAGGTGATTATTGGCCAAATATTTAATAGTTGAAAATTAAATGTCTTAGGGGATTTAAATTTGACTTTAATATAAAATATATTTATTTGGCAAATATTATAATTGGTTTGGTTAACTTATTTAGTTATATTTAAAAGTGTATTTCACGTATGTTCAATTAATTATTTAAATATGAATTATCATTGTTTCATTTAGCCTTGAGTATTTTAAATACTATTGAGATACTAAATATCTCTCAATTGTTTATTGGGGAATTTTTATTAGGGGAAATTAATTAATTTAGTTAAAGTAATTAATTAAGCTGCGATGACCCCTTTTAGGGAATAATTAGTCTTCTCTAATTATTGTCGCCATATTGATTTAGTTAATTAAATCAACTTTAGTAAACCTCTCTTTAATCCTGAGTTAACCCTTAGTTAAGACGAAACTTATCTATTGCATTTTTAATGTAGATTATTTAATGTATTTATGTTGTTTTAAAAAAAATATATTTGTTCCGTTTTTGTCCAAAAGTTTGGGCATGAGAAAATGCACCTAAAATGCAATTTGAAAATGATAATGATGTGCAACCTAATGATATTTTTAGATGACAATGATAATGAGATGATACTAATGTAAGATTGAAATGATATGCAACCTAATGCAAGATTTAAAATGTTAATGAAATGATACTAATGCATTATCATTCTCAAATGTTTCCATCCGTTTTGATCAAAGTTCTAGTTCTTCCTTTACACAAGCTTTGAGGTATAATTAAACCAAGATGAATTGAGTGTTGCTTGCGTAAAATAGACAAAAGTTAACCTTTGTCCCATACAAATCAGAAAAGTCTTCAGTGATATGTTACTGGATCACACCATAAGAAAAATTTGTATAGTAGAAGGCTTCACTCCCAAACAACAGACAAAGAAAACATCACATTCCTTCCTTTCTTCTCTAATCTTTGGGACATCCTTGAGTTGCTTAGGAGATATGATAAGAAAAAGGTCGACAACCATAAGTAAACATGCATGCTATCTGAAATGTATTCTTCTCAAAATAAAACATCTTGCAAATAAACCTTTTGTCTAGTTAAAATTATTTCAAGTTCGTGATGTCTAGCCTCTTACATTGTTGTTGTCATTGTTGGTTGTTCTGATCTTTGTTGTATTGATACGTGTTTGGTCAGATGTCTAAAACCCTCAAGGAGAAATGCCCCCAGTGAGGTCAGGAATCTTCCCCCATTGTAGATACTAATTCGATATAGATATTTACACTGATCACCAAGCAATGGTGGGATATGATTTAGATAACTGATTCAAATAATCAAGGATAGTGACTATGTTAAGCATGTCCAGGATAACGTTGCATGTATAAGTGTCTCACGGTGGCTATGGGCTTAGATCAAATGGAGCTAAAGATATGATACAAATACTGATAGATAGAGGAGCCATTGAATCACAAATAGTGCATGTTTCTAGGTTTTCACCATTTATTTTTATTGAACTTTTTGATATGTTTTTTAATTTTTTTAATTTTTTAATTTTTTTTTTTGCTTTTATTGGTTTTTGCATTTTTGCTTGATCCACGCATTGGACGACTCAAGTGTAGAACTTATTTAGATGGATTTTTTTGGTTGGATCATCAAGCACATCCCCTTTTGAATTTGATAACTAATATCCTTATGATCCATAAGCTAATATTATGACAAAGGGTCCCAACTAGTTAGCTTCAAATTTTCCACTTTTATCGATGTTATTGATTTCCAGGGTTTTCCTTTAGGACCAGATCACCAACTTTGAATGCCCTTGGGATGACCTTGTGATTATATCTTCTGCACATTCTTTTTTAATATGCCTTGAGATGATCAAAAGTATGTTGTAGATGTTCATCTAGTAGCTCTAGCTCTTGCAACCCATTGACTTGATACTCCTCATCTTGAATGAGGCCTTTCAATGATACCCAAAGTGATGGAATTTATACCTCAATAGGTAGGATAGCTTCTAATTCATACACTAATGAATATGGTGTATCCCCTATACATGTGTGGATACTTGTTCTATAGGCCGAAAGTGCAGGATTAAGCTAGACATGCCAATCTTTACCAGCATCATTCATTGTCTTCTTGAGGACTTTCTAGATAGTTTTGTTTGAGGCTTCTACTTAGTCATTCCCTTGTGAATAATAATGTGTTAAAAAGTGATGTTAGATCTGGAATTTCTCATAAAGTTCTTGGAAATCCTAATTTTTGAAAGGTCTTCCATTATCTATGATAATGGAGCTAGGGATGTCGTACTGACAGATAAGGTAATCCAAAATGAAGGAAGCTATTTGCTTGTCGGTCATTGTAGTCAATGGAACTACCTCAATCCACTTTGTGAAGCACTCAGTGGCTATGATGATAAACTTGTTTCCATTTGATGAGGAAGGATGAATCTTTCCTACTAGGTCAAGTCCACATTGACAGAAAGGCCATGATGTGGTGAATGGTTGCAACTCTTGTGCTAGTGCATGTATCAGGTTACTATAAATTTGGCACTTAGGACATTTCCTAGAAAATTGATAGGACTCTTTCTCCACTGTTAGCTAGTAATATCCCATCCTCAAAAGTTTCTTGGCAAGAGTAGGACCACTTGAATGCGTACCACAAATAACTTCTTGAAACTCATGTAAGGCAGAGTCAAATTCATTACGATCGAGGCATCGAAGAAGAGTACCATCAAGACCTTGGCGATAAAGTGTGTTAATGATTAAGGTGTAGTGGGCTTCTTGTTGGATAAAGCTTCATTTTTTGTTATGAGATAGGTCTGGTGGGCGGGTATTGTCTTTGAGATAGGCATAGATCTTCTCGTATGGGGGTGAGTTAGTGTCATTTAGGGCATAGATGATTTGGGATCCTAAAATTTTCATAGGCTGGGGAAAACAATTTCTCCACTAGGAATTCATATTGATTCTATTTATTTGGAATCTATAGGAGTGAGGCAATGGTGGCTATTACATCAACAACTCTATTGTCTAGCCTTGGAATCTGCTCACCAAGTACTTTTTAAAATTATCCACCATGCGTTTGTAAGGCATCATCTTATCATCTTTCATCTGATAGTCATCATTGATCTGATTGATAAGTAATTGAGAGTCCCCATAGACTTTCAACTTTGTGATTATCCATTCCATAGGCTACTTTGATACTTGTCACTAGAGCTTTGTACTCAACAATGTTATTGGTGCATGGGAACATCAACCAGTAGGATCTTGGAATTGTGTGTCCTTTTGGAGTGACAAACAAGATGTTAGCACCTGAACCATGTTGTGTGTAGGATCCATCAAAGTATAGGGTCCATTTCTTAGATGTCATATTGAGTACATTCATATCTAGAAATTCCACCTATAGTTTGTGTTTGTCTAGTAGTGGTGCTTCTTCTAGTTGATCCCTTATTGCTTGTCCTTTGATAGCCCTCCATTCTATGTACTGAATGTAAAACTCACTTAGGATCATAACACATTTATCTAACCTCCCTATGAGAGCACCTTTGCCACTAGCTTGATTGTGTGGGCTAGCATATAGTATTGCAACTTTTGGGAAGTGAACACCATAGCTAAGCAATCTTTTTCAATGAAGGTGTAATTGAGTTCGTAGCTAGTCAGAATCTTGATAATGTAATAGATGGCTCTTTCCTTTCCTATTGATTCTTCTTGTGCTACTAATGCCCCCAATGATACTTCCATTGCTAATATGTAGAGAATGAGTGGCTTTCCCGCTATTGGTGGCACCAAAATAGGTGGATTCATGAGATATTGCTTTAACTAATGGAATTATTCTGTACACTTGTCCTCCCATGTAAAAGGTACATTTTTATGAAATAGATGGTTTAATGGAAGACATTTGTCTGCCAATTGAGCAAAATCTTTTGATAGAGTATAGCTTGCATTGAAGAGATGATAGCTGACTAATGTTCCTAGGAGGTGGCATTTCCATGATGGCCCTAACCTTTGTGGGATCCACTCCTTTTTCTAATACAATGTAGCCCAGGAGTTTTCTAGATGTGACCCTAAAAACACACTTTTTAGGGTTCAATCTGAAATTAAAATGCTCTAATCATTGAAAGATTTTATCCAAAATATTCAGGTGTTATGTTCTTGTGAATGATTTGGCTACAAATTCATCAACATAATCCTCCATAAAAGTATGTATCATGTCATGGAAGATTGTTGTCATTTCTCTTTGATAGGTTGCACCAGCATTTTTCAAGCCAAAAGGCATGACATTCTAATAATATGTACCCCATGGACATGTGAATGCAATTTTATCCTCATCCTCTATAGCTATCTTGATTTGGTTATAACCTAAAAAAACATCCATGAGTGATATAATCACGTTCCCTTCCATGAGATCCATAATTGTATTGATGCTTGGTAGAGGAAAATAATCTTTTGGACATGCCTTGTTGGCATCCCTAAAGTTGGTGTAGATTATGATACTCTTATCTTGTTTAGATACTGGCACAATATTAGAGATCCATTTTGTTGACAATTTGGTGGAATTGATTATGTATTTCATTGATGTCAACACTAGCTATTTTGGTTGCTTTACCGGTATCCTTCTGATCATGATAGGTTGTTTGGTTTCTAGTTGGATTAGATCATAATGATCTGATATGCTCTAGTATGTGTGGCTTATGGAATTGGCTTACTCATGCTACTCTGATTGATGCTCAATCATTTGGTTTTGATTTGGTGTTTGGATGTTTTCTTGTATGCTGCCAAGCTTGGTTTGTTGTTCCGACGAGGGTTTCACCAATAGAGCATTGGTAAAGATCTTTGGTGATATGTATAAGTCATGTTAGTGAAACTTCTAGTGAATTTTTATGATGTTGATGGTGATTGTGTTTGAGGCTTGGCTGATTGGGATCATTGCTTTAGCATGTGTAGACCTAAATTGGCTTCTGGTATATCTAGGTTGTGGTCTAGCTTAATGTAACATGTGGATTGATCCTCTTGATGTGTTTTTGGGATGTCTTATGTGTTGGATATTATTTGTTTGGTCTAAGGCCGACATGTTTTGTAATTATCTAATTAGTTTATTGTCTAGTGGCCGACCTAATTATTTATGGTCAAGGGTTTGTATATATAGATGTAAGATCTCATTGTAGATCATATATGGGTTATGGGTTTATGAGATTGTCTTTACAAATAATGTAATAATCATTCAAGCAGAGGATTTTGTCAATCATTGGAGATCGAGTTGGGTTTATGTAAGAGGATTTAGTCCTTAGGCATTGAGCTTAACTGAAACTGTACTTAGGCATAGAAGATGCTATCATTGCAGTTCATTCATTCTTCTAGATTATTGTCTGGATTTTTATGTAGTCAGTGAGGATCCTTTTGTGATGAGCAGTGTGCTCTAGGTTGTTTCCCTTCTTGCAAGTGTAGGCCCCTCAATTTTAATCACATACTTACTGCAGAAGTATTATATAATTGTGGGTAGGCTTCCAACCATGGTTTTTTCCTTTACCAATTTTTCCACGTATAATTCTTGGTGTCATGTGGATGATATTTATTCTGTGATTATTGTTTTTGCTTAATTGGTTTAACTAATATTTCAGTATTTGGTTTAAGTCTTCTGGTATTAATGTTTTGGGTTCCAGTATTAAAATTTTAATTGCTAAATGTTCTAGTAATCTGTGACAACTGAATCACCCACCCCTCTTAGTTGTCTTCCAATTATTTGAACTATCTAAAAATTAGTATCAGAGCTTTGGTCCTCTTTGCAAAAAGCTTAATTGCTTGAGGAAGATCCTATGGTGGCTAACAGTTCAAGTTCATCCAGTTCATCTAGAGCTATCTTTTGGAGAGATATCCCTAGGCTTGATGGAACAAATCACACAATATGGAAGATTTGGATGGAGACTCATTTGAGATGTCTTCATAAGGAGATTTGGGAGATCACACAGAATGGTGTTACACCTCATAATTTGGAATCTAGAAATCCTCCTTTGGAAAACCTGGATAAGGAGCTTGAGAATTATTGTAGAGAAAGGAAATCCCTCTTGTGTGTGCTTTTTGATGAACAAATAATGGGATTGACTGACAAATCATCTAGAAAGGCTATATGGGATAAGTTGGAGACTCTTAATGAAGGTGACCCTATAGTAAAGATTGTGAAACTTGATGGTTATTGGGTGAGATATGAAAACCTAAAGATGGAAGAAGATGGAAGAATATGTAAGGATTACAACATTTATGGAAAGGGTAAATGAGATTGTTATGGGGATTCAAAGTTGTGGTGGAACTTTGAGTGAAGATGAATTATTTCTAATGTTTTGAGAGCCCTACAACTAGCTTACAAGATGAAGGCTACTACTATTAGTGAGTTAATAAAAATGGCTAATACATGTGTCAACATAGATACCTTGGTTAGGAAATTATCTTCTTTGAGATTGAAGAATTTGGACCTTCTGGAGCTATGAAGACTGAACCTTCTTTTCATGCATCTGCATCAACAACCAATAAGCAATATTGGAAAGCTTTATATGCAAAGGAATTGGATGATATGAAGAGAGAAGATGATGATTTTGAGCAACTTGAAGCACTATTTGCTAGAAGAGTACCTAAAGGACCGGTAGGAAGTAAGTATGAAGGAAAAGCACCTTTTAAATGTTTTGCATGTAATAAGATTGGTCCTTTTGCATCTAGATGTCTTGAAAAGAATTTAAGATTTGAAGAAAGAGTTAGAAGATATTTTAAGCCTAACCCTAAATATCAGAACAAGTATAAGTATAGGAAAAACAAAGACAAATCATGCTCCATACAAAATGAGGAAGGCATTACTGATTCTGATAATGAACCGACAGAAGAATCTACTAGTGGTTCCAATAATGGGAAGGAATGGGTGTCCCTGGCTATCAAGGAAGATGTTTTGGTACTGGAAGAGAATGTACTTGAAGAAAAGGCACTTGCTGCTAAAATTGAAGACAAGGATGAATGGGCAATTGACAGTGATTATTCACATCATATGACTAGAGATAAAGGGAAGTTTCTATCTTTGCAATAATTTGATGGTAGTCTAGTTAGATATGGAGATTAAAAAGCATGTATGATCAAAGGAAAAGGAACTATATCATTGGATGGTAAGAACAATACTGACAATGTTTATTATGTTGAAGGTTTAAGGCATAATATTTTGATTGTAGGACAATTGGTGGATAAGGGATTTCAATTACAGTTCAAGGATGGAAAATGCAAAATCATTAATAGATCTGGTTTGGAGATTGCAACTAGTACATAGACAAAAGGTAATATATTTCATTTCAATTCCAGTTAGAAGACATGTTTGATTGCATAGATTGATGAAAGTTGGCTATGGCATAAGAGGCTATATCATGTAAATTTTGATTGCATTGTGAAAATCAGTTCTACTAAGGCGGTTAGAGATATACCTAAGATTATGAAGCCCTATACTCCGGTATGTAAGGAATGTCAAATGGGGAAAAAGGTCATAACTTCTTTTATAGTATACAAGATAGATCGAATGATGTTCTTGATCTTATTGATATTGATTTGTGTGGCCCTGATAGAGTTAAAAGTTTTCAAGGTGAAAGATATTTCATACTAATCATTAATGATTATTCTAGAATGATTTGGGTTATTTTTCCAAGGGAAAAATCTGAGGCTTTTGAAAAGTTTAAAATATTTAAAAGTAAAGTTGGGATAGAGACATGTTTTAATATTAAATGCTTAAGATCAAATCATGGTGGAGAATTGAAATCCATTGAATTTAACAACTATTGTGAGAATAGTGGGATAAGAAGACAATTTTCTGCTTCCCAGACACCTCAGCAAAATGGAGTTGTAGAAAGGAAGAACATAACTATCTTGGATGCTACTAGAACAATGATGATGGAAGCTAGTCTAACTCATATCTACTGGAGAGAAGTAGTGAGCACAATGGTTTATACATTCAATAGAGTACATATCAAAGGAGAAATCGGTAAGACACCTCATGAATTATGGTTTGGCAATACACCTACAGTTAAATACTTAAGAATCTTTGGTAGGAAATGTTATATCAGGAGAGATGATATCATTGGTAAATTTGATCCTAGATGTGATGAAGGCATATTTCTTGGTTATTCTAATGAAAGCAAGGCATATAGATGCTATAACAAGAGATTACAGAGAATTGTGGAAAGTGCTAATGTCCAAGTGGATGAGTTGAATAGAGGTCAAATCAAAGTTTATGAGAAAAAACCAGTAGTGGAAATAATTATATTTGAACCAGTAGAACCTTTACTGGTACAAAGTGTTGAACCAGTTACTCTAACAGTATCAAAAAATTCTACAGTAACTAAAGAACTCGGAAGAGGAATAGAGATTCGGAAGACTCCTAGGTATGTGAGATTGAATCATTCAGAAGTTCAAATCATTGGGGATAAGAACAATGGAGTAATGACAAGAAGAAGACTGACAACTAATGAGGTATGTTTAATTTCTCAAGTTGAACTGGTATCAATAATTGAGGCATGTAAAGATGAATATTGGATGAAATCTATGGAAGAAGAATTAGAAAAATAACACATGTACTTTGGTTCCTTGACCTAAAAAATAAGAATGTTATAGGAACTAAATGGGTTTTTAGGAATAAATTTGTAGATGTCTAAAAATGGTCAATGCTTGCAGAGTCATACTTTAACATTCGTGCATTGCCTTATTTTAGGGTTTTTGTGTTGCATTAATATTTCTTCTATGTTGTGTACTTGGTCTTTATCATTTGCAAGCATCAAGTCCTTCTTCTACATTCCTCATTTATCTCACTTTCAAATTAGGTCTTGTCGATAGCAATCTTCAGTCATGATTTTGGTCGATCTTATCTTGTCACATCATGGTGTGTGCTCATTTATCATCATTTTGGACATCGTCAATCCTAATCGATGATAGAATTAGGGTTTTGTCCTCTTGTCAGTCTTTCAAACATCTTTTAGTAATCATTTGTGATTATCAACTTGTCAAACTTGTCATTTTGTGATCGATTTGTCATCGATCCTTGTCCTTGTCAGCCTTGTCATTTTGCGATCAATTCATCATCGATCCTTGTCCTTGTCAATCTTGTCATTTTGCGATTGATTCATCATCAATCCTTGTACTCTTGTCAATCTCGTCATTTTGTGATCAATTCATCATTAATCCTTGTCCTTGTCAATCTCATCATTTTGTGATCGATTCGTCATCGATCCTTGTCCTTGTTAATCTCATCATTTTGCGATCAATTCATCATCAATCCTTGTGCTTGTCAATCTCATCATTTTGTGATAGATTTGTCATTGATCCTTGTCCTTGTCAATCTCATCATTTTTGTGATCGATTCTTCATCGATCCTTGTCCTTGTCAATCTCATCATTTTGCGATTGATTTGTCATCGATCCTTGTCCTTGTCAATCATGTAATTTTGCGATCGATTCATCATCGATCCTTGTCCTTTTAAATCATGTCAATTTGGATCGATTAGTCATTGTTCCTCATCAATTGGTGCCTATCAATTTGACCTCCTTGTCAATCTTGGTCAATTTGTCATTGATTTTTGTCAACCAGTCTCAATCATTTATCAACATTGGTCCTTTGTCAATCAAAATCATGATCGAACCTACATTAATTTCTTGTTGTATTGACCTAATTCCTTGTCCTCTTATTTCTAGGGTTTTATGATTTGTTCATTTAATCCTTTTCTTCTTCTTGGTGGGTTAAATAAATTAATTTATTTAGTCCTAGGTCTCTTTCATGAATTAATTAATGGATGAAAACCTATTAATTAATTCACCTAATTTCTATTTCTCCTATTTTCTTCAATTTCTCTAATTTTTCCCCATAATTTCATTCCCTCATTTTCTCCTATGTTTATGCTTCCATTTGTTGCAATCATGGAGGCTATTTTATCTCTTTCTTTTTGTCATGGGAATGGCATTTTAATCTTGTCATAATTTGTCATAATTTTTGTCAATCAATCTTGCACGTCAATCTTGTCATAATTTGTGCATAATTTGTCATTCTTGATTAGAATTTCCTTTCAAATCTCTTCATGCTAATCTTGTCCTCTCTCCAATTTGTCTATAAATTGGATGATTTTCTTCAATCAATCAATCAACCAGGCTTCTAATATCCTTATGCTACAATTTTCATCTTGTTAATCTTGCTTTCTTTCTACTTGCATTTTGCACTTGTAGGTGAGATCCACAAACAAAGTAAGTTGAAGGAGAAAGAAGGACAATGGAGGAACAATGAAGGAGATATATTCTTTGGTTTGCATGTTATTTTAGTATTTCATCTTCATGCCTTTATTGAATGTTTTTAGGATTTCTTATCATTGCAATCTAGTTTTTGTGGTTGAGCTAGTTTAATATTGCTTTGATGCATTCCATTTTCCTAGCTACATTTTCTAGTGAACCCGACATGAACTAACCCCTTAACCATATTTTTTAGTGCTTTTGAGCTGATTTGCAGGTGAAAAACTCAAGAAATAGGGCGACTCAGAGCTTTCTAGACATAGGAAACAGGGCAACTCAAGAAACAGGGTGCCTGTGTTGATGAGATTTGCACCTATGTTTATTCATTCTGCACCTATGTTGATACATTCTATGCCTATGTTGAGACATTTTGTGCCTGTGTAAGGCTAGAAACAGAGGTAAAATCAATGTTCTTACTTGCAAATTTGTTTATTTCATTATGTTTCTTGCATTCTAGTTTTCTTTGGTACTAATTCTCTATGTAGCACCTTGGTGTTATGTGTGACGAAGACTAAAAATACAACTACTAACGAATCTTATGCAGGACACGGTCAAAGACTTTCACTAAAACATCTTGCTTGTGATTTTTAAATTAGTTGCACATTTCATTTCTTAAAGGTTAATGAACACCATGCATGCTTTGTTTGTTTTTAATTTGATTGTATGTTTTAACCCTTAGAATTGGGCCTGCCTCCTGATTTGCCTGGCACTTCGCACATGCATTAGTGAGAGGGAATGACCCTAGGTGGTGATGGACTAAAGCCAAGCTCTTCCAAACCACTCTTAATAACTGTGGATGCAACAAAAGTTGTCTACAACAGGTGCTGGAATGGTATTGCGATGATTTATTCACCAGATCAATACCCACCTAAATGGATGTCCTTACTAGAATCTCTTGTTTTTAGATGCCAAAATACTTCTATCTGTTGGCTTAGGTGTTGTGATACGTGCATGCCAAAGACACCTCTCATGTACTCCTCAGTTAGAGATAGCAAGTTCTTGGGAAGTCATGCCCCTTGAACTCGAAGCTTGGTATGCCCAAGAAGTGAGTGCACTGTAAGGGGGAACCAGTGCTACCAAGCATTTAGCTATCCGGTTGAGTGTTGTATTTTATGGTTAGAGGATTCAATAGATATTTCCCTTGCCAACCATAGGATTTGTTGTGAATGTGCTTGATTGTCTTGAGTCAAAGTCAAACAAACATTTTTGTCTTCCGTGATTGTCAAAAGTTAAATCAAAAACAAACTTTCAAAAGTGCTCATAATCAACTTAGGTTTTCAAAATCAACAACCTTCAATTCAAAACAAAATCCAAACAAAAGTCAAAATTTCCAAGTATTCATCCAACATTTGAATATGGCTTGTCAAAACATTGAATATCTTTGTTTCAAAATTCATGTCACTTTAGGCTAGGTTTTGCATAGTCCAGGTTAGGTCCTAGGACATATTGTCATCTCCCTTCATTTTAGTCCTTTTCATTGCAAGCATCCTCATTTTGCACTTAGGTTCAAAATAATTTCCCTAAGTTTGCATTTCATTATCATATTTGAGCTAGATTTCCATTTAGGTGACATTCGTGCATTATCCTTGTCACGCTAAAATTAGGTCTTGCCTAGGTTGCATTTTGCATATTCCAAGTCATTGATCTTCACATATCCTTATCATTGTATTGTCATCTTGTCTTGGCTTCATCTTGTCATATCATATCCTTAGATCATTTTCATGTCATATCCTAAGTCATTGTCATAATCATTGCCTTCTTGCATTTAGTCTCAAAAATTTGGTTTGTCAAACTTAAAAAATCAAAACTTTGGATGATACCCTAAGTTGTTGTTAGGGAGTCTTGACTTTGTCTAAAATTTGTCCTTTCATCAATATCATTTTGTCAAACCTAGATTAGTATCCAAGCATATAGGTGAGATATTGTCAATTTGTCCTATTGTCATTTGGTCCTTTGTCCTTTAAGGTCTTGGCTTCATTTCAACTTCCCAAGGTTGAGTCTTTAGGTTTGCATTCCAAAAAGTTTGTCCAAATCTTGAAAAACAACAAAAACATAGGTTGCATTCTTTCCATAGACTGCATTTTCATTTATTTAGGTTGCATTTAGTTGCATATCATACATCATCCTTTTAAAATAAAAAATCCCAAAAACATTGCATAGTGGCATGTCTATTGAAACAAGGTTCCAAGCACCAATGATGCAACAAAGTTTAACGAATCAACTGACAATGCAATCAAATTTTAATCCAAGGCAATCACAATTATATCCAACCCAACAACAAGGCAATACTGGTCAAACTTTTTGGGATGAACCAAGGCTCCAAATACAAAAACTAGAGGAAAAACTAGTTCAAGAAAAAGAGATGTTGGAACAAAAAGTGAAAAATAGTGAGAAGATTAGATCCCAAATGTCCAAACCATCTAAAACATTTCAAGGTCCAAACCCAAAATTTGAGCCAATTGATGTAAAAGCTCTTATTGAACAATCAAACATACTAGCTCTCATCTCTCAAATAGAGATGATGAAACAATTTTAAAAAACAAGCACAAATTTCAATCAAGTCCCACATCAAAATTCATTTGGTCAAATTTCACTCAATCAAATCTCGAATCAACAACATATCCAATAGACACAACCAATGGTCCAACATATACAACCAACACAACCAATGGTCCAATTTCAACAATATGTCCAACCGACTATCAAGTATCAACAACAAACTCAACGAACAACTCAGTATCAACAACTATAATCACAAATTCAAAAACAAAGGTTGTAGCCCACACCAAGCCAAGTTTCAAACATGTCAGAACAATTGAACCAAGTCCAATATCAAAACA
The DNA here is from genome assembly GCF_030272615.1 of Cryptomeria japonica. Classification (NCBI taxonomy): domain Eukaryota; kingdom Viridiplantae; phylum Streptophyta; class Pinopsida; order Cupressales; family Cupressaceae; genus Cryptomeria; species Cryptomeria japonica. Next base: position 93,634,727 of record NC_081415.1, on the reverse strand, counting down.
TGACATCAAAACAAATACAAGTTCAAATTCTAGATACAACTATGTCAAAACCTCGAAAGAAAGGTGGCCTTATTGCAAGGATCTTAAGGAAACTACCAAGTGAGTTCTTTGAGGAAGATCAAGATAATACACTTATGTCTAGCAATGCCTCATCCCCGCATAAACAAATTGACTCTCCAGTGTCATCTATCCCTACACCTTTAGAAGTTTCACAAGAACCTTTCATATTGTCCTCATCAAATAATACACCCAAGGATGAAATTATCCAAGGGCTATCCATAATTGATTGTGAAGATAATCCAATTCATGATGCACATCCTTGTCATATTTCAGAAATACAAGACCCAATGCAACCATGCATGTTATTGCCATTACCTATTTTAGAGGACCTCATTCGAAGGCCCTCTTCCTCATGTTCAAGCATTGATTCCTTGCCAAAATCCATCACAAATGTTCAAAGAGCATTTCCTTCATGCCAAAACATTGATCCCTTGTCAGAATCCCTCATGCATATCCAAAGTCCAACCCCATGTCAAGAGGATAATTTAGAGCATGAAGAAACATGTCTTAAAAAAGATCAAGATCAAGATCCCGAAACCTTATCATCCCATCCAATTATTGACTAGGACCCCATGTTCCCAAACACTCACGATGATTCCCCTATTCTTGTCCATCCTATCCAAAGTCCTATTGACACTCCATTCCTTGAGCAAGATCAAGATATCCCAATCCATCCAATCCTGAGTGATCCCCTTCCATTTCATGAAAAAAATGTCCTTTCAAATCCCATTGGCATTCCACTTCCCAAGAAAGATCAAGATATCCTTTCCATCCTTTCTGATGATCCCATTAAAAGTCAAGAGCAAAGCACCTTTAAAGAGGATTCCAATGATCTTCCTCCTTGTCAAGATCAAATTATTCCTTTAAATCCTCCACAAGATCCTTTTGTTCCTCCATCTCCTTGTCTTAATCCTCCATATACACTCCAAGATTGCATTTCTTTTGATGATCCCATTATTTCTCCCATTCCATCTCTTGAAGAGCCTATTATTGAACCATGTCCACTACAAAATCCTAGTCCCCCTCATGATCCTAATCCCCCTCATGATTCTAATGTGTTAGTGCAAGATGTTCATGAACCCTTGACATGCATAATGGGTTCTTCCACTTTGGTGCAATCCGATCCACTTCAAGATCTCATTATTTCTTTCATATCATATCCACCTCATAATGGACTCGTGTCTTCTTCCCAAAGAATAGAGTATCCTACAAGTCAAGATATTCATAAAGGAAAAGGAGTAGATCTCCATAAGCAAGAATCCCTTCATGTTAAAGAAAATATTAAGGGTCATGGCCTCAATGAAATTCCTCAAGATGTGGGTTACCCTACTAAGTCCAACATCCCTTCAAAATCCAAACATATCCCTTCCCCATCATACTTTCCATCCATCTTAGGTCCTTATTGTTAGGGTTCCCATGGATACTGAGATTGGGGGTGAATCAATATCTATCTGGTAATAAAATTTTCTTAGCAGAACATAAAGTAACAGTATACCGGTATGCAAAAATTAATGCAAATAACAGAATCAAAAACATCCACATGAAAAGAACACCATAACACAAGATGTTTAATGAGGAAACCCGATGTGGGAAAAACCTCAGTGGGATTTGTGACCCACAATATTCACTTACTGGCCAATAAGAGAATATTACTTACGATAGGGGCCTGCACATGCAGGAAGGCCAATTGCCTAGAGCTCACTACTCAATAAGAAGTCACATTGACTTACAATGAGGATTTACACAAATCCAATATTCTGTACTACTTTATAGTAGCATCTTCAATGCTAGATTTAGTACAAGTTCTTTCTCTATTCTTTACATATACCCTTGTCCTACAATTCACACATTAGGTCTGCCTTATAATTTATTTATACTTCCTATCCATATCCTAAAAATGTCTACATTGATCTCTTTTATATACAAGAGTCATTTTACAATTTGCCAAGTTGGCTTACAATGATAAACAAAATATTATATATCAAGAATCCTATCGGCCTTTGTGCCGGTATACATATTTCCTTCTGTGTCGGTGTACATCTTCTATGCCAGTGCTAGTGTAGATTGATTTTGTTGATGCCGGTGCACTGTTTTGTTTGAGTAATGCTTTACTGGTATAATGTCTTGCTGGTGCCATAGGATTGCAAGGTTTCCATCAATGACAAGACTTTCAATCACACACAATGCCTCATTGGAGTGTCCATATGCCAACAACCTCCCCCTTTGGCATTGATGGCAACACTCATGAGAAATTTCAAAAAGATATCTAAAAATGTGTAGACCAAAAATGTTACCAAAAAATGTGAGAGCTCCCCCTGAGCATGTGATCCCTGTGCTTTGAATTTTCTCATCTACTACTCCGCCTTTGGCATCAATGACAAAGGTTAGTAGATTTTGTAGTTGTACCAATTCATAACCTCAATCTTGTAGTTGGGTAGTTATTAGCTAAAGAATATCTCCCCAAATTAAGTTTATGCCATCCATAAACTTGTTGCTCTCCTTTAATGCTATCTTAGTTCTGTATACTATACCGGTGAGATGCTGTAAGTGCTCTGCTGGTGTTTTGCTACCTTGTGTTAGTGCCTTTGAGATTTCCTTCTGCAGAGATGCTAAATAGTCCAATCTTGGACTTAGTTTAGATCTCAAGAATTTTTCCTTGTTTATTATTTTCTCTTTCTCTCTTTCTAATTTGAGCAATTCTTCCTCAAAATTTGTTATCTTTTCCTCAAAAACTGATAATGTATCAGGTGAGTTAACAAAATTATCAACAAGTTTATTGATCTTTTCATGTACCTTGCTCATCTTTTTGTCTACATCCATGGTTAAAAAGTTTATCTTACAGGTGTATTTGTACAAGGTTTTGTACTCTTTCAATAAATTGCATAGTTCCGGTAGAAGTGTGTCAAATTCCCTGTTACACTTCTTTATTCCTTCCTCAAATAATTTTTGTTTCTCTTTTTCTACACTTTCCTTTATAGTTTCTACCTTTGTTTGCTCAAAATTTCCAGAAATATATTTACAAAGTGTATTCAACTGGCCTAAAGAATCTTTGTTGGCTATATTACAATTGGGAGCTATTGATTTCAAAACTAGAATTGAATCATCTATTGCTTTATAGGCTTGTGAGCTATAATTAGTTATTTTCTTGATAGATTCGAGCAATACCTCCATTACATTTGATGGTGACCCAACAAACTGAGTGCTGATGGAAGTGGCCATGCTAGAATTGACCTCTGGTAGGTCTGTTTGTGTCTCCATCTCTTTAAGCATAGTTTTTATTGCATCATTTCTTACCGGTGGCATCTGTTCTTGAGCTTTTAGCTCTATTGATTTCTCTGATTGTGTTCCAGATTCCATCTTTTTCTCTGAATCTGCTACCGGTTGCTCTTTGTTTCCTACTGCTGGTTGCTCTTTTTTATCAGATTTATCTGTGGTATCCTTATCTACCACTATGTTGATTTTCTGAGTATCAATATTCATAGTATATAGGACTTCAGGATTAGGATTATTATCCTTTGTGTCCATGCTCTTAGCTGCTAGTTGATCTTTTGTAGTTGTTATTTTTATCGGTGGAGTATTTAAAGGAGGTGGGGGTAAGTTTTCTCTAATCTTGATACTTGGTGGTCCACCAACTTTACCTTTCCCTTTGTCCTTTTGATATACCAGAATGGGCTTGGGATTCCTATATTCTTCTTATTTTTCTTTTTCAACCAAGAATGTATCCCAACCATCTTCTGTTTCCTCTGAAACTTCAGTAATTCTACCTACCATTAGTGATATTTGCTAGTGTGCAGTGGAAAAAACTATCCAATTGGCCTGAGCTATCAAATCATCAATTTCCTTAGGTGAGTTGACCGGGTATACTGCAAGTAATTTCTCTATTTTTATTTTCTTATCCAACTCAATTATTCCTTGCCTTCTGGCCTCAAGTCTTTTATATAGTTCATCAAGAATTTCATTTAGGACTTGCATCAAAAACTTTTTATACATGTCCATGTGTAATATAACACTTTCCTCGACTTGTCCTTTCTCATCATCTGATAGGGTGTCATAGATTTTCCCTATGTTTTTCAATTTACCTTCCTCTGTGATCTCATTCAGTAGTATGTCAAGAGGGGCAAAGTTAGTGTTTGTTTTCTTCTTCCTTTTGGGGGTCAGCTTCTTCTTAGGTGTGGCTTTCTTGACCGGAGACCTCACAACTTGTTACTTATGTCTTATCCTTCTAGGTGAAGGAGTGGATACCAGTGAGGGGTCTCTTTCCCTAACAACTCTTTTGAAAGTTGCTGGCATATCTCCTTCTGAGGAGGTATCTACCAGTGATAGATGAGTTTCAGGCTATTGGGCTACCAACTCTTCTTCTGTTATGTCGGTTTTCTTTAATACATCTTCTTTTATGGCTTTTGCTTGTCTGGTTCCTTTCCTTACAAATGCCTCAACTTTCTTTACTCTCTTTTTAGATTGAATTTGACTTTCAATGGTCTCAACACTACCAAATACTTCTTCCTTTGGTTCATTGGGGGCTTCTAGAAGTGCTTTGGCATAAGTTTCCACTATGTGGTCATCTGTTTCATACCCTATCTCTGTAACCCAGATTGTTCTTGGGATGACTCCTTCCATCCAGATCTCATCCTTTTTGATCACAAAGCATATATCATCCTTGTATTTGTTGACAATTTCTTGTGATATTCTGATTCTTTTATTCATTATGACCTTTAGTGCTTGAAAATACTCATTGATATTCTTTTCTCTATTTTCACCCATATTGTTGAATAAGTCAGACAATTGTTTTCCTACCGGTATGTCAAATCCAAAATCCTTGTAGCCTATACTGGGAGCCTATTTGGTTATATGTAGCATTAAGCATACAAGTAAATTTCCAAATCTAAAGGTTCCTTTCTTATCCTTCTTGATTTTTTCCAAATTGTCAATTAACTCATCTTTTAACCATTCACAAATATCAATTTTTACATTGTCCTTCACCATGTCATAAGCACTTTTTATGCATAAACTATAAACAGAGTTAAGCCTATTAGCATGAGTTGCTTTGTAACCTAGAATCATGCTAATGAATCTCACATTTGTATCGGTCACATCATTAACCCTCAATGATCTTTTGTCGGATGTTGCACCAGTTAATTTCATTACTAGGTCATTGGAGACCTTCTTGGTTTTATCGGGTCTGGTACCGGTGGAGGGTAACCTTGTCACTGCTTTCACAGCTACCTTTGTAATTTTATGCACTGAGTCAAGCCAAAAGAATGAGCCATGTACCCTGCTTAGAACTATCCTAACAACTTCCTTGGGAAATTCAGGAATGCAAAGGATTTCAGTGAATCCTAGGGTTTCAACAATTTTATGTTCAGGTTTCACATTTCCAGCATTGTCACATATAACATATTTATACATGTTTTTGATTTCTTCATCACCTAATTCCTCTATGTTGCAATGAATATACATTCTAGGGTCTTCTACATAAACAACACCCTTTGGAATTTGGGAAAAAGCACCTGTGTTGTCATCTTTCTTAGCTACCTCGGGAACTAGCTAAAAAATGAGCCTAGGTCATTATATAACCTCGACTACTGTAGGGTTTGCTATGAACTTAGGTGCAGAGGAGGATGCCATGATGATAAATGCCTTTTTCTATCTTTGGATGGATTGATTGCTGAAGTGCTTTGCCTCTTTGCTCGGAATGCCTTAGCTTGGAAATCTTCACACTCTCTAAAAGTTTGAATTCATCGTGAAATGAAATGGAGCCAAAAACCTTATTTTATAAAGTCTTTTCTGCTACCTACCACATTAATTGCTTGTCGGCAATGTATTAACTTAACTTTATTTGCCGGTAATGAACGATTTTCAACTTCTTTTCTCTAACTAAGGGAATAATAGCACATGTGTCATTTGATTGCCAAACCCTCAAGATAATTTTCTTCAATTTGATGAAGAACATCCTACTGGTGGAGCATTCCTCTATCTTGCAAGTGGAGCATTGCTCTATCCTGCTAGTGGAGCATCATATTGTCCTACTGGTGAAGCATTTGTTGGTTCTACCGATGGAGGAGTAACCCCAATATTTGGATCACCTTTTCTAATCCATTTTTTTGAAAATTCTTTCTTAACCTCTTCAATCTTTTCCTTACCTTTCAAGCTAGTACTTCTGTTATCTACTGGTTTACCTTTACTTCTACAAAATTTAGCAATATGACCAATCTTGTTACATGCATAATAGGTTACATTATTTTTCTGAATAGCTTTCCCATAACCTATGCCGGTTTGTGTTTTTCATTTATTTGATAAATGACCAAATCTTCCACAAACATAACATCTTACATCCATTCTGCAATTTTCAGAGTTATGACCAATTTTGTTGCATTGGGTGCATTGACCAGTGGGAGGATTGATGTTCTGATAATTCCTAGATCTACATTAATTTGCCCTATGACCATATTTATTATAGTTAAAGCATTTTCCATTGAATTTGTAAGTATTAGAAAGTCTTACCGGTTTGCTGTGATCCTGGGTATTTGTAGTAGTGGAGCTTTCTCCAACTTCAAATCCAACTCTAGAAGTGTCACCTTTGGGTATTTGATTCTTCAATAAGGTACCAAGTTCTTCTAAGCTTTTCTTGAATTTATCTTTGTGTTGATTTGCAGTTTCCAATTCCGTTTCCAAGATTTCTTTTTGTCTCATTAGTTCATTTGAGTCATTCTGAGTGTGCATCAGATCTATCTTCAACATATCATTTTCATAGCTAAGTCTTGTGTTCTCATTTGCTGCATCACTTAGTCTTCTGGTCAATTCTTCTTCATTCTTCTTTTTGTCCTCAATTTCTTTGCAAAATCTCATAGTCATATCCTGCATTTCATTTTTTGTTGTCATGATCTCTTGTTTCAATTTGCTTATCATATCATTTAGTGATTCCTTTTCATCATTCTCATTTTGCAATTTTTCATAAAGTTCTCTTCTCTTGTTTCTTATAATAGTAAGATTTTCTTGAAGTGTTTGAATAATGTCCTGAGCTGCTTTTAAATCATCTTCTAATTTGATATTTTTCAACTTCTCTGCATCATAGTCAGTAAGAGCTCCTTAAGGTTGCTTCATCAGATTTTCTATCTTTACCGGTGTCAAGATCTTCCTCAAGCTATTAGGCTTTTGAAAATAGAGGACCAGTTTCTGATACCAATTGTTAGGATTCCCACAGATACTGAGAGGGGGGGGTGAATTAGTATCTATCTGGTAATAAAATTTTCTTAAAACTGAATATGTAGAACATAAAGTAACAATATACTGGTATGCAAAAATTAATGCAAATAACAGAATCAAAAACATCCACATGAAAAGAACACCATAACACAAGATGTTTAACGAGGAAACCCGGTGTGGGAAAAATATCGGTGGGATTTGTGACCCACAATATTCACTTACTGGCCAATAAGAGAATATTACTTACAATAGGGGCCTGCACATGCAGGAAGGCCAACTGCCTAGAGCTCACTACTCAATAAGAAGTTACACTGACTTACAATGAGGATTTATAGAAATCCAATATTTTGTACTACTTTACAATAGCATCTTCAATGCCAGATTCAGTACCGGTTCTTGCTCTGTTCTTTACATATACCCTTGTCCTACAATTCATACATTAGGTCTGCCTTATAATTTATTTATACTTCCTATCCATATCCTACAAATGTCTATAATGATCTCTTTTATATACAAGAGTCATTTTACAATTTGCCAAGTCGGCTTACAATGATAAAAAAAATATTACATATCAAGAATCCTGTCGGCCTCTGTGCCGGTATACATATTTCCTTCTGTGCTGGTGGCAGTGTAGATTGATTTTGTTGATGCCAATGCATTGTTTTGTTTGAGTAATGCTTTGCTGGTATAATGTCTTGCCGGTGCTATAGGATTGCAAGGTTGCCATCAATGACAAAACCTTCAATCACACACAATGTTTCATTGGAGTGTCCATATGCCAACACTTATATCCCTTCATCCTCTATGCAAGGTCAGCAAAGGCACAAATCCTTGAGTAAACTTCATCCATCCACAAGAACTCCATTTCATTCATATCCATCCATGCATTCCTTTCCACCTCCAAGCAATTTGGATGTCAACCATAAAATTCATAAGTCTAAAAATCCACATGTATTCAAGGATCAACATGTCCAATCTAATCAACATGTCGAAGCAATGAAAAATATGATCTATAAAGCAAAGGAAAAATCCAAAAGGTGACAAAGGCCTATTTCTCAAAAACAAAAGTTAAAATCTATATGGGTTCCTAAATCCCTTGTGTTGGCAATGCACTCCAAGGAACCACAAAAGCATGAAAAATCAAAAACCATGTGGATCCCTAAGCAGTTCCTTGAAGCATAAAAGCCTAAAGAAACATCCAACTTGGCATCCAAAGTTGCTAGTCCTCCATCCAACCCTCTCAAATTTGTTCCTCCATCACCTTCTTCATTCTTCATCCATTTTGGGCCCTTATGTCCTAATATCCCAAGCTATTCCTTCATCCAAATCTCATAATCTGAGATCCATTTTTCCTCCATTAGTCCATCATCCCTCAAGGTGTGTGCCAATGTTGATCTTGCCTTCATTTCCACCCACTGAAGCCCAATTCTTCCAATACCCTATCTATTATCAAATGCATATTTTCCATCCTTCCATCCCTCTGGTCCAATCCTTTGCATAAATCCTTGCCTTTGTTTCATCTTTTTTTTCATGTCCTTATCCTACCAATGTCTTTGAGCATGCTTTTAAAGGTCATGGTCCATTTATTTCAAGGTTACTATCCAAACAAAAAAAAAGATGCTTGAGTCCTTATTCCATCCCCTATCATGTGTCCATCTTCTATTGAAAAGGCAAAAAAAAGAAAAAAGAAAAAAAAAAAGACAAAAGAAAAAAAAAAGTAAAGCAAAAATAATTCATCCACTGGTGAAAACCTGGCAAATAGGTGCCTTGAGCAAGTACCATGATGAAAACTTGGCAAACAGGTGTCATGCATAATCTATGAATTTCTTGCATACCATACTTGGAGATAGGTTTTATCCTATCATATCCTTTTGTCCTTCATTGTTCCATTATCCTATCGAACCCCTGTCATTACCCTTCATATCTTATTATCCCTCATGTCCATTTCCTCTTTCCACCTTTGATCTTGACAAGGCTGAGGATCGTCATGAGCATCATGCATCTTGTTTGCAGCTTTTAGTCCATCACAGCTTTTGTGTCATGCCCAAACTTTTGGGCACGAATGGAATAATTTTTTTTTTTTAAATACTCTACTAAGTATGACTAACTTAATTAAAATAATGCAGCTTAGTTTGGTCTTAACTACATTTTGTGTGAATCAGGTAATTAAATTCAATTTGGTGATAAAGTTAACTAAGTCATCAGTGAGCTAATATTTCTCCAAAAAGGTTATCACTAATCTCCATTAATAAATAATTAAAACCTCCAACCTAACGATTAATCTCAATTTTAAATGATCCAAAATTTATCTTATAGTTCTTAACTACCTAGGATCTAAATTTAATTGTTCTGGTTATTATTAAGTTTCACAACCTTATTAAAAAACCATGAATTAAAATACTTTAATATTTAGACTTAAATGGCCCTCTTGCCCTTACAAATATCATTGTGTTTATATTTTTTTTTTAAGTCAAATCTAACTAAGTATTTAAAATCTTCTTATAAAAATTCTTCTACATTTGTCAAATAATTTTTAAAAAAAATGCAAAACTTCATTTTACAACTAACAATTTAATTCCAAATATATATTAAACTTAATCTACTTATATATATATAATTACTTATAAATTTTATCTCTAGGTTTATGAATATATTCTAAAAGAGAGGGTGGGGCTTTTATTTCATTACATTAATTTACCCCTTTTAAATATTCCCACCCACATACCTATTTCAAAATTCTAAGTATGTTTGCCCTAACCCGAAACTAGGGTTAGGGCTAGAGTGATGAAACATACACATCTCTTTTTTTTAAAAACTAATATCATTCGAGCAACTAACCCATGGCCGAGCCGAAGGGAGGAGGGCCGAGAGAGGGCCGAGTGGCCAAAGGAGGCGGCATCCATGATTTTTCTAGCCACGGTGGCGCTCAGGGCCGAACCGAAGCGGGGTTATTATCTCCTTTGGCATGGCGGAGGTGGAAGGGAGTGGAGGAAGGGAGAAGGTGGAGCGGTGGGGGGTGCTGGCAGCGTGGGGTACCGCACGCTGCGAGTAGCGCCGCCCGCAGTCTGCGGCTCCTGCAGACTGTGGACTGCACCGCCTACAGTTTGCGGCTCCCGCAGGCTGCGAACTGCACCGCCCACAGTCTGCGGTATTCCGTAGGTTGCAGACTGCGCGGCCCACAGTCTGCGGGTTCCGTAGCCCACCGCCTGCGGGTTTAACTATTTGCGAACTTCTTTTTTTTTTTTTTAAATTTACTATTTTATATATATATATATATATATAAAGGAGTGACAAAACATACAGTTTTAACTTTGAAATAAACAGATTTGCATAAGGATAAATTTAATATATATATATATATATATGGTGTATTTAACAAGCTTACTAGATTTCTTTTTTTGTTTATAAATAGAATTAACTAAAATAACATTTAAAGCAATAAGATATATATATATATATATATATATATATATATATATATATATACTACTTTTTGCTATAACCCATTTAGGGGATCTTTGAGTTTATTATTTTTGTGAAACTTCAAAATGCATGCAAGGGTTTCCTAATGTGATTTGCAGATTTAATAATGAGGTAAAACAAATATTTCTTTTTTTTTGTAGGCAAATAAACTAAGCCTAAATGCTAATCTTTTTGAAAAGAAATAGACTACTAAATACTAAGTTTCATTTTCTGCATTAAAGGGGAAAATAAATGATTGTTTTTATTTATTTACAGCAGCATTAACATAGCTAAATGAACATGTAGAAAACAGAAATAAATTTTCATTTGCCCCATAAACTAAAACTAGATGCAAGTTCTTTTTTTTTGATAAAGAAATAGACTAACTAGAATAAGATTCATTTCAGCTTGAATGGAAAAATAATAACAGATTTAATTAAATTTGCAACAGCATAATTAACTTAAAGAAATATGGAGTAACAACTAATTTTAATTTCAGTTTACACAAAAGTGCATCTATTTCTTTTTTTTTGTAAAACATGAAGATTTAAATGCAAACTAACACATTTCTTTCTTCTTTTGCAAAACTACCAAAGTAGGAAAAGAAACAATATATATTTCATTAGCAAATGTAGATACAAAATAAATATGGATACAAATGGGTTTGAAGACCCAATAATATTTTTCTTTTCATGGTAATATGAATGAAATACTACACTTCTTTTCTTGAAAATAAATACAACAATAGCTCACATTCCCCCTTTTTTTTTTTTATACAAGCTACAACATTGTATGCATCCTTTTTTAACACTTTCTGCAACACAAAACAGCAACAACATACTTTATTTCTTCCTTTCCCATCCCAAGCAACCTGCAATAAAACACAACTTTGACCATGGAAAGCTCACCTCCCAACCTAGGCTTACTAGAAGCCACCCCCGAGCTTGGAGAACCAAGCACTAGATAGGTTACAAGCAAGCAAACAACACAACATTTAGGACATACACTCAACAAACATCTTCCCATCCCAAGCTACACTTCACCACACTTTGTGATGTTCATTCCATGGGTGGAAGTGGACCAAGTACCAATGGGGAGATTGCAAGCCAAATACAACTCAAGCCACCTCATGGCAATACAAATGCAACAAAAATACATCCACATACCTTATGCCCCCCGAAAAGGCTCAAGGCCATATTTTCTCCCCTTATGACCCCCAAATGCATACACAAGGCTATGCAACAAGGGTCACAAAGGACACCCTTGAGATCACTCTCCATAAGGAGAGCCTCTCACCCAAGGCTGTCATACTCCTTCCACCCCAAGACCATCCTACTCTCCCAAGAGTAGGAGATCTTGGACACTCCCAAAAAAAAAACAAGAACACAAACAAAGCACATAGAAATGAAACTACACATTCTTTTCTCCACAACAATTTACATAAACATCTTTTTTCCACAAGCATTTCTTTCCTTCAACAAAACAACATAAACTAACGTAAACAACATAAATAAGAGGAGATAAAAACCAACCTTATTCTACCAATAGGTAGGCTAGATTTAGTTGGGGATGAGCTACCAAATTCCACACAAACTTTTCTCCAGTCTTTCCAAAAATTCTATTCTACTACTAATTTTCAAAACAAAAGCATAATCTCCAAAATTGGAGAATGGTTGATTACTCACTAAGTCTCCAATTCTTGCCTAAGAAGGCCTCTCACACACTTCCCAACCCCTTGGGTGAAGTGAGAGTTCCCATTGGTTGCTCTTCCCAAACTCTTACACATTACTAAAACTGGAAAGGGAAAAGGTGAGAGAAGATGGGGAAGAGAGTTTGACATCAAAAGGGAAGGTTGTCTATCCTAGGAGGAACTTTCTAAGTTGAATTTTCGTTCACCTTGGAAACACCACTTTTTGAGGTGACTAAACAGTCACATGGGAGAAGTCACATGTTTCAAAATACCCCTAACCCATAGGTATACCCTTTGGACCTTTGGAAAAGCCTTAAAACTGACCCTAGGAGTCCATTTAACCCCTTAGAAACCCAACTGAAGTTTACCTACGGGTCAAACTTGAGTTGACCACTCCCAAGACTCCCTACCCAAGGCAAATTTGGGACCACACTCATGTTTTTGAATGGCTTTGGTAGAAACAAAACTCCCTCCAAGAGACAAGTCAATATCAATGACACTAATCAGCACATGTGTCAAGTGACACAATAAAAATACAATATAAAAATCACACATGGAATTTGTCTCTTGTAGGATTACACATATACATAAAAATTAATTTTAACACTCAAGCATCATACACTTCACAAATAAAATACATTACAAATGGAGTGTTGTCTCTCCAAATAGACAACTCCCGGCTTAACAAATGTACATTGGTCTAGGTTTGGTTCTCCATATAAATTCCATGGTCACATGGATAATTTTCCTACGCATCTCAATTAACACATTAGTAATTCCAAATAATCACAATTATACATAATCAAATACATGGATTTCATTGCACATCAAACACTTCATACATTGGCATCAATAATTCAACACCTCATTCAATTAAATTCGAGTCCACATAAGCAATTAACATAATTCTCAAAATTGAACCATTCATAAAATAAGCATCATCTTTCTATCATAAAAAATGAAGTCCTACAATTCCAATAATGACATTCACCATAACAATGTAATTCTATTCTAGCAACATATCTATAGTTTCATAATCATCATGCATAAAATAAAGCATCAACATATGTCAATGTGATCCAAATCATGGAATCATATAAGTTCTGAATCCATAAAGCATAAAATAAAGCATCCATAATAGTCTCAATATGCAAATAACTGAAAATGTCAAACTGAGTCGGGGTAGGGCCTCACATTTTGGTCCTTATCCATTTGCCTATTATAACCTTTCATCCATATTCCCTGGCTTATTGCAACTTTCTGCCAATATCCCTTAGCCTACCTCAACCTTCAGTCCATGTCCCTTATCCATTCTTGGTCTTTCTTATCCTATCCATATCTTATCACTCTCCATACACTCTCTTTTTCATTCCTTGATCTTGATTTGACATAAGGATGCAAAATTTAAACATGGATTCAAAAACCTCTTGACATGTCCCTCATGCCATGTCACTGCTTTACATTGTCATATCCAATCTCTTGTCCCATTGTCTCCATAATAAAAGGCCTTTGTCTTCCCTCTATCCACCATCATTTCAGAAAGCCTATTTATTCACTTGTCATATTCCTTGCCTTGCTAGACACTGGGGGCAAAAGCATATAATGTCCTAAAAAAATCCCTAAAAATAAAAAAATGTCCTAAAAAAAAAAAAAATCCCTAAAAATCAAATAATGTCTTGAAAAAATCCCTAAAAACTCAAATAAAGTCCTGAAAAACGAATAAAAAAATTAAAAAACCTCAAAATTCCTACAAAGTGAAAAACATCAAAATCCAAAAAAAATTTCTTTGGCATTTTGCATTTTGTCAATAAATGGTCCCCTTTGTGCATAGACATATCATTGAGCATACATCCAATGACAATCAATCAAACATTGTGCTTTAATGAAATCACACATTAACCGATGAACTTTTTAATTAAACCAGACATTCAAATTGATCAAAATTATCATGCCAATCAATCAACATCAATATCATTTATCTTTGCCACTATTATCATGGGTCTTATACAGGGTGTGGTATACTCAAAACCAGACTATGTCCTATCTTAGATGGGGTACTGCATTCCCTGATACTAGACAGCATGATCCTTCTTGTTCTCCACTTTTGACAATGATGATCAGAATGTTTGTTTGACTTGGCTGAATTTGTGCATCTTATCTTTTTACTGATTTATCTTTGGCTTCGATCATGTTCCTATGTTGCTTGATGATGTCACTGAGTGATTTAGAGTGACCGGGATGGTTCATGGTGCCTTTCCTTGTTTGTTGTTTGTGGAATGTTTGTCACAAACTAGGGCAACTATATCATTGGGTGTCTGTGATAAGTACATTCACTTAGTGAATGCCTCACATACCTCGACCCTTGATGTATGCACCCTAGGATGCTTCACTCATTCCTTGTGTGCGATGTGTCTGTCTTTTGCCAAAGGGGTTGTGTTCCAACTCTGGCCTTCAATGCCATGATGCTCTGCATCCGCTTTGCTACATTAAATAAAGGTTCTCACCTACTTTTGTGCATTTGTGAAAGAAATTTTTCCTTCATCTCTAATTTTCCTCTATCTAATTTCTTCTTACTAACATTTCTTTCATCAGTCTTGGTAGTCTGTTTGATCCGTCATTCTTATCGATCAATTGGCCTCTTTTCTGGATTTTTCTGGCCAATTCCTTGAGGGGGCATGCATATGTTATTGTTATTGTTTGGGTAATTTTCATTATTTTTCTTTGAAACAATGCTTAGAATCGCATTGTCTCGAAGAGGGGCAAAATGTAGATGTCTAAAAATGGTCAACACTTGTGGAGTCATACTTTAACATTTGCTCATTGCCTTATTTTAGGGTTTTTGCATTGCATTAACATTTCTTCTATGTTGCGCACTTGGTCTTTATCATTTGTAAGCATTGAGTCCTTCTTCTACATTCCTCATTTTTCTCGCTTTCGAATTAGGTCTTGTCAATAGCAATCTTTAGTCATGATTTTGGTCAATCTTATCTTGTCGCATCATGGTGCGTGCTCATTTATCATCATTTTGGACATCGTTAATCCTAATCGATGATAGAATTAGGGTTTTGTCTTCTTGTCAATCTTTCAATCATCTTTTAGTAATCATTTGCGATTATCAACTTGTCAATCTTGTCATTTTGCGATCGATTCGTCATCGATCCTTGTCCTTGTCAACCTTGTCATTTTGTGATCGATTCATCATTGATCCTTGTCCTTGTCAATCTTGTCATTTTGTGATCAATTCATCATTGATCCTTGTCCTCTTGTCAATCTCATCATTTTGTGATCGATTCATGATCGATCCTTGTCCTTGTCAATCTCGTCATTTTGTGATCGATTTTTCATCAATCCTTGTCCTTGTCAATCTCGTCATTTTGCGATCAATTTGTCATCGATCCTTGTCCTTGTCAATCTTATCATTTTGCAATCGATTTGTCATCGATCCTTGTCCTTGTCAATTTAATCATTTTGTGAACGATTCATCATTGATCATTGTCCTTGTCAATCTCATCATTTTTGCGATTGATTCATGATCGATCCTTGTCCTTGTCAATCTCATCATTTTGTGATCGATTCGTCATCGATCCTTGTCCTTGTCAATATTGTCATTTTGTGATCGATCCTTGTCCTTTTCAATCATGTCAATTTGGATCAATTAGTCATTTTTCCTCATCAATTTGTGCTTATCAATTTGATCTCCTTGTCAATCTTGGTCAATTTGTCATTGATTTTTGTCAGCCAATCTCAATCATTTATCAACATTGGTCCTTTGTCAATTAGAATCATGATCAAACCTACATTAATTTCTTGTTGTATTGACCTAATTCCTTGTCCTCTTATTTCTAGGGTTTTATGATTTGTTCATTTAATCCTTTTCTTCTTCTTGGTGGGTTAAATAAATTAATTTATTTAGTCCTAGGTCTCTTTCATGAATTAATTAATGGATGAAAACCTATTAATTAATTCACCTAATTTCTATTTCTCCTATTTTCTTCAATTTCTCTAATTTTTCCCCCTAATTTCATTCCCTCATTTTCTCCTATGTTTATGCTTCCATTTGGTGCAATCATGGAGGCTATTTTCTCTCTTCCCTTTTGTCATGGGAATGGCATTTTAATCTTGTCATAATTTGTCATAATTTTTGTCAATCAATCTTGCATGTCAATCTTGTCATAATTTGTGCATAATTTGTCATTCTTGATTTGAATTTCCTTTCAAATCTCTTCATGCTAATCTTGTCCTCTCTCCAGTTTGTCTATAAATTGGATGATATTCTTCAATCAATCAATCAACCACACTTCTAGTATCCTTATGCTACAATTTTCATCTTGTTAATCTTGCTTGCTTTCTACTTGCATTTTGCACTTGTAGGTGAGATCCACAAACAAAGTAAGTTGAAGGAGAAAGAAGGACAATGGAGGAACAATGAAGGAGATACATGCTTTGGTTTGCATTTTATTTTAGTATTTCATCTTCATGCCTTTATTGAATGTTTTTTAGGATTTCTCATCATTACAATCTAGTTTTTGTCATTGAGCTAGTTTAATATTGCTTTGATGCATTCCATTTTCCTAGCTACAAAATTGAATGAGGATGGTCTAGTTGTAAGGAATAAGGCTATATTTGTTTTTAAAGAATATTGTCAAAAGGAAAGGATTTATTATGGAGAGAATTTTGTACCTGTAGCTAGGATTAAAGCTATAAGATTATTTCTTGCCTATGTTGCCCACAAAAACTACAAGGTTTATCAAATGGATGTTAAGTGTCTATTTTTGAATGGGGATCTTGATGAGGAAGTTTATATTGAGAAACCTAATGGTTTTTCACTATCAAATGATACAAACATGGTTTGTAGATTAAGGAAAGCTTTATATGGATTGAAACAAGCACCTAGAGCTTGGTATGCAAGGTTGGATAAATATCTTTTGAAGCTTGGTTTTACCAAGGGTAGTGCTGACAATAATTTATATTATAAGATCACTGATGATGATATACTGATTATTGAGGTCTTTATTGATGATATCATTTTTTGAGGTGAAGATAAGTTGTGTAAGGAATTTACTAATGTTGGCATTCAAGAACACCGAGAGGGGGGGTGAATCAGTGTTTTGTTGGTAACACAATATTTTATGCTTTTATACCAAACACATATAAATCGATAAATAAATAAACATATAACTAGAAGAAAATGAACCATTCACATGAATGAAAACTGTAACACACATAATTTATACATGGAAAACCTCAATGAGGAAAAACCACAGTGGGATTTGTGACCCACAATATCAATTCACTAGTCATATGAAAGATATTACATATAATGGGGGCTGCACTTGCAGGAAGGCACACTGCCTAGAGAACACTTCTCATCACTAAAGAAACTCATTGACTACAAGATTTTGTTGAAGAAAAACAATGAAAGTGAACTCACAAATTGCATTTACTATGCCAAATACAGTTCTGGTTATAGCTCTGCTCTGAATCGATTCATAAACCCTAAAGACTACTACTAGTATTACCTTCTCTCTAAGAATGTCTTACAAAGCATTTATAGATCATTGCATGATATAACATTCATATACAAATGATATACACATCCACAATCCTTATCCACAAGTTCTATCCTCACATAACCCTTAATGATTTCCTATCTCATATTCATATCCATATATTTCATAATGTCCTAACATACTGACCTATATACCCATTACAAACAATATGCTTTATGTAGGCTTACAATGCATTACAAAAGATATACAATGTAGGCTTTATACAATAATTACAAAATGATTTTCTTAAATAAGTCTTCCTTGATGTCAGCTTCCTGACGTGTTTGATGTCGGTGCCGGTGTAGCCCTAAATGCTCCAAAGCCAATGTCTGTTGGTGAATGCCTCATAATGTCAGTAAATGATTCCATCAAGTCTTGTTGCCATCAATGATAAAAAAATGAATCCAATGAGTGTCAATTGCCAACAATATCCCCCTTTGATATTGATGGCAACACTCATGTGAAAAATGGATTCCCTGTCAGTTCAACTGAAAATTGCTCCCCCTGAGAAATACACTCTTTCTGATATCCTGATATCCTTCCCATGTGTTCCTGTTTGATTTGTCTGATATTTTTCACATATATACACACTCCCCCTTTGGTATCAATGCCAAATACTGGTGAAATAATTGAAAGAATTCAGAACAAAAGAATGAATTAATATTGTTAATTTCACTGGAGCTTGACTAACTTCAAAATTTTGGGGTATACCTTATCCAACAACTAAAGATATGTATCCCAGCCGGTTTTGAAAGTAGCAAAAATGGATACTAGTCCACTTAGTAAGTGTGCCAGTGTTTCCTTCTCTTTGACTTCTATCGGTGTGGGTTTAGCAATCATGTCCATGTACTCTCTCTTATGTACACCTAAAGAATCTAATATGGGACTTACAAGTCCTGTAAGACTTCTTGTCCTCTGAATGATCTTATCTTTCTCCTTCTCTAAAGCAAAAATTTGGTTCTCCAAGGACAAAATTTGTCCATCAATAGATGTGGTCAGTGATATTACTCCATCAAAATAATTTGCAATGTTAGCTATCTTATCATACAATTCCTTCAATTTGCCATCTACATTAGTTGTAAGAATTTCTATGTTACAACACACTCTATAGATATTTGTACACTATTTTAACAAACCTCAATAAGAATGAGTTTGGCCTCAATTTTCTTTTTCCCTATTTGTATGATTTGATCAAAAGCTATTCTTTTAGCTGTGGTGAACCTTTCCAAATCTTGTTGGTCTGCAATCTGCCTCAGTGATTGAAAATTGTTAGAAATATGCTCTATTAGAGTTTTGAGTTTGTTGAAAGGGCTTGCTCCATCTTCAATATTATAGTCAGGTATCAATTTGTGCAACATTGTATCTGATTGATCAATTAATCCCTTGTCTGCAGTACCCTCCTTTAGTAATTTCTAAGTAGCCATCATCATCAACTCAGTTGCACTCATCTCAGTGACTAATTTCTTCTTTACCTAAGAAGTGTCAATTGCCAAAAACTTTTGTCGGGGAGTCAATATTGACTATCAGTATAGACTTAGTTTCCTTTACCTTATCCTTTTTAGTATTGGTGGCTTCACCACTTCATGCAGTGTTAGTTACTACCAGTGGAGTATTATCCACAGTAATTCTTGTAACCTATACATTTCCATCCTGAAAAATAGTTTCAGCCGATATGGACTATACACTGTCCTTAGCCGGTTCAGTCTATATATCTATAGTTACTACCAGTTTGGTCAAAATTGGATTTGAACTTCCCAAAATACCTTTCCCTTTTGATTTGTTTGGAATGGTGGAAGATGTAGCCTTAACAAACTCTTCCTCAAATGTAAGAAAATTTGGATTTTTTTGGAAGAATTTTACCCAACCCTCACTAGTCTCATTAATCCCTTCATTTACTCTGCCCATCATAAGGCTTATCTATTGAGGTTTGCTACTAAAAACTATCCTATTAGAAAAATTATACATCTTTTCATTTCAGCATTACTAATAGCACCACATAAAGTCAAAAGTTCTACCTCCTTTATCTCCCTATCCCTCAGGACAGCGTCAAGTATTCTAGCATCAAGTTTATTATACAAAGATAGAGGTATTTCCTTCAAAATTTCTACCAAGGCTTTCTTATAAATGTCTATATCTAACAAAATAGCCTCTTCTATTTCATTTTTCTCATTTTTTTCTAAGTTCTTATAACACATAGATACATTTTTCAAAATTCCATCTTTTGTAATTTCATCTATTAGCTTAGCATAGGTCATTTTGGCCTTACCAGTTCCAGTATCATCACTCTTCTTCTTTTTGCTTGGGGTTGTCAGAGTAGATGTGACTGGTTTCCTCTTTTATGTATGCTTCCTTTCTAGAGATGGATGTGCAATAGGTTTTGTTACTTTTCTGACAAGTCTCCTCCTAGGCTTTGCCTTCTTCTGCTCTACCAGTGGTTGATCTTCCTGTACCCTTCTAAAAGATAGAGGTTCATTGTCATCAGGGTCATAATCAAAGGTGATGGGGGAAATGAAATCTTCAAGCTTCTTCACTTCTGGAGTACTAGCCACTGTCAATTCGCCTATTGGTTTTGATCTAGAACCCATTTCAGTTTTTATTCTATGCAAGACATTTTGCACAAAATTAGACATCTTCTCTATTTTCTTCTCCCTTCTTTTCCTATTAAAACCAGTTTTAACTTCAAAATCCTTCTCTTGTGTCATGCAAAATGCTTTGTTTTATCATCTAATGGGGCATCTAACAACATTTTTTCATAGAGGTCCAAGATGTTGTCATCCACCTCATATCCAAGCTCGGTGACCCAGATTGTCCTAGGTTCAACTATCTCCATAAGGGTTTCATCGGTCTTCAACATGAAATAGATATCAGTAGAGTATTTCTCCACAATGTTCTTTGATAACCTCTCTCTCTACCTCATGTTTACCTGAAATGATTTAAAGTATCCCCAAAAATTTTCATCTTTGCTAGTACCAAGACCGGTGATTGCTTCCTTAATCTGCATACCTACCGGTATGTCATGAGACCAACGCTTCTTGCCAAGACCAAGTAGCTCATTCATGAAGTAAAGAATCAGACATACAATGAGATTACCATATCTAAAATTTCTTTTCTTGACTCCCTTAATCTTTCAAAGATTTATCATTAACTCACTCCTCAACCATTCATATAAATCATACTTTGCATCATTCCTAAATATCTAATATTTGGAATGAATGCATGAACTAGAAATAGAATTCAATTGGCTAGATTGAGTTACCTTGTAACCAATTACCATACTTACAAATTTCATATCAATGTCGGTGATTGTGCTGATCCTCATTGATCTGTGATCATGAGTTGCATCGGTGAGTTTCTCGAGCTCTGAATTGGAAATTTTTTTGTTAGGTTCTTGTCCGACCTTGGGTAAGCCGGTGATAGCTTGAATAGCCTCCTTGGTGACCATGTAAGGCTAATCCATCCATATAAACTCATTATGAACCCTACTCAGAATGTATCTGATGACCTCATCCTTGAATTCTAGTATGTACAAAATACCGGTTAACCCTAGATCCTCATCCTCAATTGCTTTGAATTCTAGTTTGATGGTTCCAAAGTTGCCTAGTATCACAGATTGATACATGCTTTTTATCTCCTCTATGCCTAGATCCTCCAATGTGTAGTGAATGTATGCCCTTATGTCTTCAACATACATCACTATTAGGATTCCCAAAGATACTGAGAGTAGGGGGTGAATCAGTATCTAACCGGTAAAATAATTTTCTTAACTTATAACATGAAAAGCATATTAAAACTATGTATTGTTAAACCAAAAATAATGCAGTTAATAAGAATAGCAACCACAACATAAGAGATACACCATAACACAATATTTTAATGAGTAAACTTGGTGTGGGAAAAACCTCAGTGGGATTTGTGACCCACAATATTTGCTTACTGGCCAATAAGAGAATATTACTACTTACAATAGGGGCCTGCACATGCAGGAAGGCCAAGTTCCTAGAGCTCACTGCTCAATTACAAAATGAAGTCAAACTAACTCACAAAATTGGATTATGCAAATCCAATGTCTTGTACTACTTTAGAACAACATCTACTATGCCAGATTTAGTACTGGTTTAAGCTCTACAATCTACATAAATCCTTAACCAATATCTTCTCTATTTGCATATTAGGTCTGCCTTAATTTCATATTCACATCTACTTCATCTCCTTCAATTAATCTACAAATGATCTCATACATATATGAGTCATGTTACAATTCACCAAGTCGGCTTACAAAAGATTTTACAATTAATTACAAAAATATATTTAAACAAAATTCATGTCGGCCATGGTGTCGGTATTCTTCTTTTTTGCTGTTGGTGATCTATATGCCGATGTAGAGTCTGTTGGTGTTGATGCCGATGCCTTTGTCTGTCTGCCAATATCACAAGATTGTAAGGTTGCCATCAATGACAATACCTTAAATCACCTACAATTTCTTATTGGAGTGTACATTTGCCAACAATCTCCCCCTTTGGCATTAATGGGAACACTCATGAGAAAAATCAAAAAGTGTCCAAAAATGATATCCAAAAAGAGTCTACCAAAATTATCTTACCAAAACTGTGTGCCCAAAAATGTATTCTCCCCTTGAGCTGATGATGTCCTATTCTGATTATTTTTCTCATCTCACTACTCCCCCTTTGACATCAATGAAAAAGGTTGTCATTCGCTGTCAATGGAGTGTGGATCCTGCCTAGATTTTTGTAGCTGGTGGGTTACAATCTAAAAAATATCTACCAAAACCAAATTTAAGCTACTACTGAATCTTTTTCTATCTGTTAAAGCCTCTTGTTTTCTTTGAACTATACTGGTGAGTATGTGCATTTTCTCTTCCAGTGTCTTAAGTCCGGGAACCAGAGCCTCAAAGATTTCTTTTCTTAAAGAAATGAGGTAATCTAGTTTAGGACCAAGTTTACATTTTAAGCTCTTTGCCTTATCCTTTATTTTCTCTTTGTCCTTCTCTAACTTCTTAATTTTCTCTTCAAGATATGCAATTTTCTTTTCTATTTCCAAAAATGAATCTGATGTGCCTATTAGATTGTCAACAATATTGTTTATTTTAGTTTGAGTTTTGCTGATCTTTGAATCTATATCCTATGTCAAAATGTCAGTTTTACATGTATCCCTATATAGTTTCTTGAAATCCAAAATTGTTTCTCCTAATGCCATTAATAAGGTTTCAGTTTGTTCCTTATTCTTCTTTACTATTTCCTCAAGGAATTTCTCTTTTTCCTTATTCATCCTCTCTTTGAATTTATCTTCATTGATTTGATCAACTATCAAAATGTTGCCGGTGATGAATTTAGATAATGTGTCTAGTTGACCTAAAGAATCTTCTTTATCCACAATGCACTTGGGTGCTATCAATTTAAGAATGGGTATTGTGTCATCAATAGCCTTATAGGCTTGTGAATTACACTCTATAATTTTCTTTATTGAGTCCAATAAGACTTCTGTTACATTTGTAAGTTAGAATTCTACTGTTGAAGTACCAAATGTCTGCCCAATTGTGTTCCCAATATCCATGCTACCGGTTGTAGTGATAACCTTGCATGTTTCGACCTCTGGTAGGTCATTTTGTGTTTGAATTTCTATTAACAAGGGTTTAGGCTTTTCAGTTTTAGCCGGTGGCACTATCTCGGTCTGAACCTGTACATCAATCTATTTCTATTCTAGTTTCTCCATCTGTGTCTCAGAAGGTTTCTCTAAGCTCTCTACTACTGGTTTCTTAGTTGTAGTTTTAGTATGCACTTCCGGTTTCTCAGTTTGTACCTTTGCATTAACCATTTCTATTTTATCTATTTTCTTCTTAGTAGAGTCCTCTACCGATTTCTCTGTCTCAGTGCTAACATTTAATTCCACATCTATAGCCAGTGACTTAGTACTCACTTCTTCCTTCTTATCCTCAGTGGTTTCTCTGTCAACCACAACATTTACTTCTTGTGTGTCTATATTTATAGTGTACAAAACTTCTAACTTAGGATTTGTATCCTCTTGAGGAGTCTGCATACTCTCTGTAGTTTCTACTAGTGGAGTATCCGAAGGAGGTGGGGGTAATTTATCAGTTATCTTTAGGATTGGATGACCACCTATCTTACCTTTCCCTTTTTCCTTCTCCTTTTGGTATACCCTAATGGTTTTAGGTTTTAGTAGCTCTTCTTGTTTCTCTTTTTCAACAAATAATATGTCCCATTGGTCAGCAGTTTCTTCTGTGACTTCATTCACTCTTCCTGCCATTAATGCTACATGTCGGTGAGCAGTGGAAAATACTGTCTGATTTGCCTCACTGATTAATTTGTCTATCTCATCAAGTGAGTTTACTAGATGCACTACAAGTAATTTTTCAATTTTTATCTTCTTATCCAACTCAACAATGGCTAACCTTCTAGCTTCTAGTCTTCTATACAAATCATTTGGTATTTCATCAATAATTTCCAACAAAAATTTCTTGTAAATATCCAAGTGTAGAGTTACACTATTTTCTATGCTTTCCTTGTCATTAGTAGATAGTGTGTCATACAATTTGCTAATATTTTTCAGCTTTCCATCCTCTGTTATTTCACTAAGGAGTTTATCTAGAGGAGCAATAGCCTATTTTACTTTCTTCTTCTTAGGAGTCATCTTCTTTACTAGGGGCCTCACTACCTATTGCTTTCATCTGGTTTTCTTGGGTGTGGGTGAGGGTGTCGGTGAGGGTTTTCTTTTCCTTTCTACCCTTTTGAATACTGCTAGTATATCACTTTCAGAGGAAGTTGCAACCAGTGAAAGATGAGTTTCTGGTTGAAGTCCTTCCAACTCACTTTCCTTGATACCAGTTTGTTTCAAGACATCTTCCTTAATTTCTTTTGCTTGCCTAGTTCTTTTCCTTACTGTTTCTTCAACTTTCTTAACCCTTTTCCATTCCTGAATTCCACTCTCTATTATTTCTGAACTGCAAAAAACTTTTTCAGTGGGTTCCTTTGGAGCTTCAAGGACAACTTTTGCATAAGTTTCAATAATGTTATCATCTATTTCATATCCCATTTCAGTTACCCAAATAGTTCTAGGGACAATTGTTTCATCCTTTTTTATAACAAAACAAATTTCCTTTTGATATTTATCTACAATTTCCTATGACAATCTTATTCTAGTCTTCATCCGGGCTTTTAGTGCCTGAAAATGTTAATTTATGTTTTTCTCCTTGTTATCTCCCATGTTATTTAGTGTGTCTAGAAGTTGCTTTCCTACCAGTATATCAAAACCGAAATCTCTTCTACCAATACCGAGAACTTTCTTAGTAATATACAACATTAAGAACACAAGTAGATTTCCAAATCTAAAGGTTCCTTTCTTATCTCTCTTTATCTTTCCCAGATTGTCTATTAATTCATCTTTGAGCCATTCACACACATCTATCTTAGTATTGTTGTTAACCATATCATATGGACTTTTAATACATAGGCTTGATACTGAGTTTAACCTAATTGAATGTGTAGCTTTGTATCCTAAAATCATACTGATAAATCTGACATTGATATCCTACACATCAATTACCCTTAGAGACCTTTTGTCAAATGTTGCACCGGTTAGGTCTATTACTGTATCATTAGAGATGTTTTTGGTTTTGTCAAGCCTGCTACCAGTGGAAGGTAACCATGTTACTACCTTTACTACTTCTTTAGTGATATTATGGATTGAATCCAACCAAAAGAATTTTCCATGTACTCTGCTTAGCACAATCCTTATGATATCCTTGGGAAAATCTAGGATACTAAGGGTTTCAGTAAAACCTAGGGTTTCTACTATCTTATGTTCTAGTTTGATGTATCCAGATTCATCACATAAAATAATCTTATACATGTTCTTGATTTCTTCATCTCCTAATTCCTCTATGTGACAATGTATGTGTATCCTAGGGTCTTCAGCATATACTACTCCTTTAGGAATTTGAGAAAATGCACCTATAACTTCATATTTCTTCACTATTTCGGGAACTAGTTTAAATACAGGTCTAGGGTGTTTTATTACTTCAATCACAGTAGGGTTTGCAATAAATTTAGGATTGGATGAGGTAGCCATAGTTATAAATACCTTATTCTTCCTTAGGGATGAGTGCTTCGATGAACTGCTTTGCTTTTTCGCTAAGGATACCTTCTCTCAAGAATTTTTGCACTCTCAAAGATTTCAATGCTCAGTGGATGAAAAAGGAGCCAAAACAATTGCTTTATAATGTTATTTTCTCCAACTACCACATTTAATGCTTGTTGGTTAAGTCACAATTTAACTCATCTGCCAGTAAAGAAGTAATTTCAACTTCTCACCATCAACTGAGGGTATGTTATCATGTTTTGCAATTTGTTTCTAAACCCCCAAAGGATTTTCCTTTAGTTAGATGAAGAATCTCCTATCGGTGGAGTGTTACTTTGTTCTACTGGTGGAGGAGTATTCCCATCAACATTCTAATCTAACTTTTTGATCCATTGTTTTGAGAATTCTTGCTTTACCTTGTCAACTTTTTCTTTACCTTTCAAGCTCGGACCTTTGTTATTTGTCGATGATGCCTTACTTCTACAAAATTTAGCAATATATCCAATTTTGTTATAGGCATAACAAGTCACATTGTTTTTCTGAATAGCTTTTCCATATCCTATGCCGGTATGTGTTTTGAATTGATTGGATAAGTGTCCAAATCTTCCACAAACATAACATCTTACATTCATTTTGTAGTTTTATGAATTATGACCAACTTTGTTGCATTTTGAACATTGATCAATGGGTGTATTAGTGTTCTGATAATTTCTAGATCTACATTGATTTTCTCTATGACCATACTTGTTATAGTTAAATCATTTCCCATTAAATTTGTAAGCTTTAGGTTGTCTTACTGGTTTGTTGTTATCATGATGGTTTTTAGTACCAGAGCTTTCACCAGTTTCAAAGCCAAGGCCATTTGTGTCACCATTAGGTTTCTGATTCTTTAGCTTGTCATCAAGTTCCTCTGAACTTTTCTTGAGTTTGTCCTTGTGTTGATTTGCAATTGCCAATTCATTTTCCAAGAAGTCTTTCTATCTCATGAGTTCAGTTTTGTCATGCTCTAAGTGAATTAGGTCTGTTTTTAGTACATCATTTTCATGACTGAGTCTTAGATTTTCATTTCCAGCATCATTTAGTCTTCTAACCAAGTCATCTTCATTCTTCTTTCTATCTTCAATATCTTTACAAAATCTTATAGTCATGTCCTACATCTCATTCTTCGCTGTACTGATTTCCCGTCTTAGCTTGTTCACCAGATCATTAAGAGTTTCCTTTTCATCTTCATCATTCTTCATCTTTTCACAGAGTTCTCTTCTTTTATTCCTTTCAATGGTGTAGTTCTCTTGAAGTCCTTGTATGATATCCTGAGCAACCTTTAGATCATCTTCAAGTTTGATATTTTTCACCTTTTCTGCATCATAGTCTGAAAGGGCTATTTCCAATTGCTTTCTCAAATTTTCCATCTCTACCGATGTCAAGATCTTCCTCAAGCTTGTAGGCTTTTGAAAATACAGGCTTTGATACCAAGTGTTAGGATTCCCAAAGATACTGAGAGGGGGGGTTGAATCAGTATCTAACCAGTAATTTAATTTTCTTAACTTATAACATGAAAAGCATATTAAAAATGTGTACTGGTAAACCAAAAATAATGCAATTAATAAGAATAGCAACCACAAAATAAGAGACACACCATAAGACAATATTTTAATGAGGAAAATCGATGTGGGAAAAACCTTGGTGGGATTTGTGACCCACAATATTCACTTATTGGCTAATAAGAGAATATTATTGCTTACAATAGGGGCCTACACATGCAGGAAGGCCAAGTGCCTAGAGCTCACTGCTCAATTACAAAATGAAGTCACACTAACTTACAAAATTGGATTATGCAAATCCAATGTCTTGTACTGCTTCAGAACAACATCTACTATGCCAGATTCAGTACCGGTTTAATCTCTACAATCTACATAAATCCTTAACCAATATTTGCTCTATTCGCATATTAGGTCTACCTTAATTTCATATCCGCATCTACTTCATCTCCTTCAATTAATCTACAAATGATCTCATACATATATGGGTCGTGTTACAATTCACCAAGTCAGCTCACAAAAGATTTTACAATTAATTACAAAAATATATTTAAACCAAATTCATGTTGGCCATGGTGTCGGTATTCTTCTTTTTTACTGTCGGTGATCTGTATGCCAGTGTAGAATCTGTCGGTGCTAGTGCTTTTGTCTGTCTACTGGTATCACAAGACTATAAGGTTGCCATCAATGACAATACCTTAAATCACCTACAATTTCTCATTGCAGTGTGCATTTGCCAATAACCACGTCGTCAGGAACCCTAGAAAATGCTCCCGTAGAGTCTTCCTTCTTAGGAATTATGGGAACCTCCTTGAATATGAACTTCAACCTATACTTAACATCTACAATAGTGGGGTTTGCAATGAAAGTAGGAGCTAAAGATCCAAATGCCATTTCAAAGAATACCTTGAAGTGAATGCTGGTTGGAAGATTGAGTGCTTCTCAGATAACTGTTTGAAATCCTTTTAGAATGCCTTTTCTTCGCTCTTAATTCGCTTGAAATTTTCCTTTTCTTTGCTTTGAATGCTTGAATTCTTAGTGATTGAAAATGAATTTACTTACCCCTTTTTATCAATGAATAATACCCTAATCTTTCTTTCTAGTAAATGCTTCGTGAACAACCCTACCGGACATCAGTTTGATAGTCTTGTGTTAGGTGAACCTTCATCTATGATGAACACAACTCTCCAGATCTCCTTAGATCTCCTTTGGGGTAATATGCAAGATTTTGCAATGAATTTTCCAACCCCTAAGGCTTATGCCTTAGTTACCAGTGGAATTTCATGCCAGTGGAGGAATACCCTATTCTACCGATGGAGTTACTAGTGTAGATCCATCTCCACTTGGTCCTTCATATTTTCTAACCCATCTCTTGGTGTGATCTTGTTGTATTTCATCTACCTTCTACTTTCTTTCTCATTATCTTTATCATTCCTAACTGGTTGAGTCTTGCTTTTGCGGTACTTAGCAATATGACCTATTTTGTTGCATGCATAACATGTAACATTGTTCTTCTGAATTTCTTTGACAAATATGGTATCATTCCTTGACCTACAATGATTAGCAAAATGTCCAAACTTTCCACATGCATGACATTTAACATTCATTCTGCAGTCTTCTAACTTATGACCATACTTCTTGCAATCTGTGCATTGACCGGGAACAAAATTATAGTTTTGATTTGTTCTATTTCTACATTGTTTAGCCATATGCCCAAATTTATTGTAAACAAATCATCTACCATTGAATTTATAAGCATTACATTGCCTTAATGGTTTCCTCTATTCTGATGAGTCTTGCACATCAGTTGTCTTATCTGTAGTACTGGAGCTTTCACCTTGTACAAATCCAAGTCCTCTAGAATCATCAGTATGCCTTTGTCTTTTCAGCAAGTCATCCAATTGTGTAGTACTGATCCTAAACTTTTCATTGTAGTCTCTTGCAATAGTCAAGTGATCTCTCAGATATATTACTTGTCTTTCAAGTTCTTGTTCATTATTCTAGGATTGCACCAAACTAGGTTTTAACATATCATCCTCATGAGCCAATCAGTCACATTCCTCAGATTTGTTCTTTAGAGATGTAGCAATATTTTCTTCTTTCTTTTTCTATCCTCAATATCCTTAGACATCCTCATTGTTAGGTCTTGAATTTCATTTTGCATGAGAATGTTTGCTTGACTTAGTTTCTAACATTGTTCCTTGAGAGCATTATCATCATCTTGTTTTTGCAATAGTTCCTTCCTTCTTTCTTCAGAAGATGATAACCTTTTTTGTAGGACAAGACTGAATTCATTTGTAGAATTTAATTAATCTTGCAGTTTCAAGTTCTTCATCCTTTCAACATCATAATCCTCAAGAGCCATCTCAATTTTCTTCTCCATAGCCATGCCTAAAGATTCCAGTTTTAGAATCTTCCTCCGAGGTACCAAGATCTAATACCAATTGTTGGGATCCAAGAACATAGAGAGGGGGGGTGAATCAGTGTTCTACCGGTAACACAATATTTTATGCTTTTATACCAAACACATATAAACCGGTAAATAAATAAACATATAACTAGAAGAAAATGAACCATCCACATGAATGAACACCATAACACACAAAATTTATATGTGGAAAACCTCAATGAGGAAAAACCATGGTGGGATTTGTGACCCACAATATCAATTCACTAGCCATATGAAAGATATTACTTATAATGGGGGCCTGCACTTGCAAGAAGGCACACTGCCTAGAGCACACCTCTCATTACTAAAGAGCCTCATTGACTACAAGCTTCTACTAAAGAAAAATAATGAAAGTGAACTCACAAAATGCATCTGCTATGCCAAATAAAGTTCTGGTTATAGCTTTGCTCTATACCGGTTCATAAACCCTGAACACTACTACCGGTATTACTTTCTCTCTAAGAATGTCTTACAAAACATTTATAGATCATTGCATGATACAACATCCATAATCCTTATCGACAAGTTCTATCCTCGCATAACCCTTAATGATTTCCTATCACACATTCATATGCATTACAAAAGATATACAATGTCGACTTTATACAATAATTACAAAAATGATTTTCTTAAATAAGTCTTCCTTTATGTTAGCTTCCTGAAGTGTTTGATGTCAGTGTCGGTGTCGGTGCTAGTGCCGGTGTAGCCCAAAATTCTCTAAAGCTAGTGTTTTTCGATGAATGCCTCATAATGTCAGTAAATGATTCCATCAAGTCTTATTACCATCAATGACAACAAAATGAATCCAATGAGTGTCAATTTCCAATAGCTAACAATATGAAGAATGAATTTGAGATGTTTATGATTAGGGAGATGATTTTTTTCTTAGGTTTGTAGATTACTCAAACTGATAAAGGTATTTTCATCTGTCAAACTAAGTACGCTAGAGAGTTATTGAACAAATTTGGTTTGGAAAAATCTAAATCGGTTGGTACTCCTATGATTACAAGTGAGAAATTGACAAGAAAAGATGTTTCTGTACTAGTAAATCCTACAAGATACAAATCTATGATTGCAGGTCTTCTTTATTTGACTCGTAATAGGCCTGAGATAATAAATTTTGTTTATATTGTATCAAGATTTCAGAGTGATGCTAGAGAAAATCATGTGAGTGCGGTGAAGAGGATTTTTTAGATATTTGTAGGGAACAACTCAATATGGTTTATGGTACCCTAAAAATAATGACTTTACATTATGTGCATATACAAATGCAGATTGGGCTGGAGATGTTGATGACCAGAAGAGAACATCTGGTGGAGCTTTCTTTCTTGGAAAGAAACCTGTTTCATGGATCAGCAAGAAGCAACCATGTACCTCTTTATCTACTATTGAAGTTGAGTATATTACTACTACTACTAACCATACACAACTTCTATGGATGAAGAAAATGTTGAAGGATAAAGGTGGATTGTAATGAACTAGTAGTTATTCACTATGATAACTCTATTGCTATTGATATATCAAAGAATCTGATATTTCATTCTAGGACAAAGTACGTATATATCAAGTACAACTTTTTGAAGGAAAAAGTGGAAGAAAATGAAGTTAGATTGGTTTAAGAGCAGATTGTAGATATCTTCACTACACCTTTAACTAAGGAATCATTTGAGTACTTTAGAGATAGATTGGGAGTTTCTACTCCTCTGATAGAGACTTGATTGATACGATTTGGCATCAGTCTGATATGCATTATCAAAGATACTACTAATTACGAATTGATTTGGGGATGCTACTGCTCAAGGGGAGTAGTTAGCCTTGTAATTTTGTGGTTTACATTTTTGATTTGATATTTTTGTCAGATCTATAGAATTGTTGTCAAAGGGGGAGAGATATTTGTGAAAAATAGAGCTTACAGAGATTTACAAAGATATCATTCATAGGGGGATTTTTGTCTTTGGTTCAAAACTTAATTATCATATTATCTTGGAGAGTCTGTTGCATGTCTTCCATTGGGGGAGACTTGTTTGGTATTTCTTGGCACTTGGATGTTTTGTCTGTATTTTGAGTATTGGGATTTTTCTTCTTTCAATCTGCTAAAGTCTACAAGGGTTTAGTACTTCATTCTGCCTTTGAGGGTTATTTTTCTAAGGGTTTAGGGTTTTTGAAAATTCACCTTTTCCATCTTGTAAGCCCTTGGTTCTTTTTTCTTGTTACCTTTTTCCACTTAAGTGGAAGGGTTGGTCCTTCGTTAGAGGAGGGGTCCCTTTTTAGGTCTTTGCCTTGGCAGGATATAAATTTCTTTTGATTAATGCCCTTTTCCTAAGTCTTATTTCACCTTATTTTTCTCTGTCAAGTGTTGTAAAGAGCATGCATCTTATTGTTGATCCAATGGTTGGTGTTGTTTAGCTATGCAAAGATGTGTGTTATTTACCTTTTGCGAAGCAGCGAAAGGATGGTGGGCCCAACAGATAGAGCGGCTTGCGAGTTAAAGAATGGGCATCTCCAAGATGATTTGACGGTGCGCGTGGTTTCGCATTGTGAAATAACAAGAAGTTTATCCTTTGCAAAGCAGAAAAAGCAATGGTGGGCCCGACAAGTAAGAAGCTCCTAAGTTTAAAGACTGATCAACTTAAAGTTGATCAAACGCTGCATGTTGTTTTGCAATGAAAAGTAACACAAAGTTTACCCTTCACGAAACAATGAAATAGAGCTGGTTGTGACATGGAAGATTAGGTGGCGATACAGCTAGATGTATGACTAGGAAAGAAAATGATTTGTCAATGGGACACGTGGCTCCAACTGGATTTCCGAACTGGTCCATTTGAAAAGGTGGCAGTGTTGGTGAAATTCACAGTTTAGTGAGGCATGTGGCAGTTCAGATGTGGATCCCGATAAAATTATTGAGCTAATAAGTGATGACCACGTGGAGATATTAGCTAGTAGTTTGCAGATGAGTGAATTTGTGGAGAGGGCCCAATTTGAAGACTAAAGAGACTAAAGATCGAGCAACTTGAAATTGATTAGACACCGCACGTTATTTCGCATGATGAAGGTGCAAGATGTTTACTCTTTGTAAAACAATGAAAAACCATTAGCAGTGGCAATTACACATGGTTAATAGGACAAGCAGTCACAGTGAAGGCTAAAGGTTGAGCAACATGAAGTTGATCTAATGATGCACGTTGTTTTGCATTGTGGAGATGCGCAAAGTTTACTCTTTGCAAAACAGTGAAAGTGATGGTGGGGCCCTTTTCTAAAGAAGGATGATGCAGGTAAGGTAAAGAATGTGCACATCTTGCATGATCCAATGGCTAGCATTGTTTCACAATGAAAAGATGCTTGAAGCTTACTCTTTGCAAAACAACGAAAAGGCAAAACACTTAGAAAATTTATGTGGTCCATTGGAGCCATTTTTGAATTAATTGTCGAAGCATGTGGCTTAATTATTTCTAATCAATGCTTAGTTGTCATAGTAATCTTCACATCAGTTGAAACTTTGGCATCAATTCAAAGAATGTTGTAGAGGAACTAGTGCATAGAGCAAAATTTTTCAAGCAATAAGTAAGTTTATGCAAATTGATTAATAGTTACAGTTGAATTGGTATCACTGGGTGTTTGATTTCTCAAGAAATCTGTCTAAGATTTAATTGAAATAATTGTAAATCTAAGATGGCACCACGAAGAGATTTCATGGGGAAGGTTAATTACCAGGAGAGAGCCATTTGTGATGAATTTTTAGAGCAATTAATTATGTCCACTAATGCTCTAGGTAAAATGAAAGAATTGGTGCCTAAAGCTTCCCGCCTGAGAATTGGCAATGGCCTATACGATAAAGGGAATTGGTTAAGGGATCCCCAGATAGGAATATTAGGTTTGGGAATTTTCAAAGTGGTTTTTAGCCAAAGAAATTCCCCCGCTCCAATGAATAGTTTATGGGAACTAGATGTTGGGAAGCTCATAGTCCCTGGGGTCTTCATGGGCATGGACCTGTTAACCCAAATTCCTAATAATTATGATCCCAATACCAGGACTATAAAGAATGTAAATGGCGGTTCTCTAATTGAAATAAATGATGATGAGTTAAGGAGAGTTTTCAGACTTAGTGAGGTATCAAATTATTTAGATCCCATCAATTTTGAAACACTTGCAAAGGTCTATGATGCATAGAGAGACCACCTTAGAAATGACCTCTTGAAGGAATTCTTCACCAAAATAGGAGTACTAACAGTTGTAGGCCCTAGCACCATGGAACCATTTTCATTAAAATTATTTACTTTGAGGGCTAAAGGGATGTATTGGTCCTTATGTCATATTTTTGGGGAGGATGGAGAAACTACTATGCCAACCCATTATATGCTCATGATAGCACAAATTCTGAACCCATTTCTGGCAGTGACTTTTGATTTTGCACCTTATCTCACTAATGTCATTCATGAGGGATTGATAGGGATAAAAAATTCTAAGGTGGACAGACATTTTGGATGGTACTCTCTCCTCATGCACATGTTTCTATTTAAAGGTGTTGAATATTTTGCTAATGAAATGGACCTGATCAAAGAAAAAGATGGTGAGGAGATGCCTGTTCAATTGTGGAGCACAATTTTGTTTTGGGATAGAGAAGATGTAAGTTACCTAAAGTTTGATAGATGTTTTGCATCTAGGCTTAGGATCCTTTTGTTCCCACAGAACCCTAGGATTCCTAAAGCTCTCCTCGAATTCCTTAGGCCTAAGGAATTTGCTAAAGACATCAAGATTGTGCATAACTGGGTTGACACATATTTGTACCCTGTCTCCACTATGTTTAGATTTTTCGGTTTTAGAGGAACTCCATATTTGCTCCCATATCAACTCCCATTGAAGATAGGAATCGCTAAGGTCCTGAGGTAGATTGGAGGCCTGCAAGAAGTAGAATTGAAAAATAGGGGAAAAGGAACAATTCTCCCAACTATTATTGTGGCACATCAGTTTGTAATCACCAAAGGTGGTTGGACACATTTTGATGATTTCTTTCAGCCATATAGGTTGTCTACTACAGTGGCAAGATTTGTTGACCTAGAGGGTTTCTTTAATGGTATGTTTAAGAAGAGAGTCGTATGCAAGGGTAAGGCACACCAGTTCCATTTTCTTGAAGATTTGATCAGAAATGAGTTCAATTTAGATGAATAAGAATTGAGGAAAGAAAAGTGGGTAGCTTTTAAGAAAGCTTTGGACTTCATTCACTAATTTGATAGTAGCTATGACCTCCTAGCCAATTTTACTCCTTTTGAGGAAAAGGTCAAGTTTTTTATTCTTTATTTTGAAGATTTAATGCAAACTTTAAAGGAGAAGAGGGAGGCTATATTAAAGAATGATCTTGAAAAGGATAAACTTGTCTTAGCTAAGCCTGCATTTGCAAAAGCAGTGCCCCTGAGAGATTATGCAATACACAAGAGATCAACATACAATGTGTTGATGCCGGCAAGAGATGAGCCCTCCTCATCAAAAGGAAAAAGGCCTATAATAGATGTGGTAGAAATACAAGATTCACCCAAGAGGCAAAGGGCAAGAAAAGAGGTACAAACAAATGACCCTCTATATTCTCCATCTCAATCCCCAATCCATTTAGGGGATGAACATGTAGTAGCAGAGCAACTGCTGCAATTAGGAAGCCTTGGGGAAATTGCTCTCACTTATGAGGAATTGCAAGAAGGAATGCCTAAAGAACCAACAAGTGCCCAAATGGACCTAACTGTAGGGGAGTTTATAGGCAAATAATTGGACCCTATTATCAAACAGGCCAGTGAGGAGTTTTTGGTAGATGACAATTTTGTCAAAATAGGATCTTTCATGCAGTTTGTTTGGAGAACAAACATGAAAAAATTCAAGAAAAGATGTGAGAAAAGAAAAAATGGGAATCCTCACAAAGATACATCTGTAGTTGAAGCAGATGTAAAGCAAGAAATGTTGACAGAATCTGGGAATATTACCCCAGAACAAGGGAGGAAAATGATTGTAGAAGTAGGAGTTTTGATTCTCCCTAAATGGGATATAGCAGATGTATTAGTGCTTGAGGCAATACAGAAGGAGACAAAGCCCTTGGAAGGAGTAACTTATATCAATGATCATGTTGCTTTAGTTATGTGGTCACTAAGGAGGGAAGAGAGCAAAAAGAGGAAAGACACCTCAGAGTTCATCTATCTCGGAGGCATGATTGTGAAGAGAGTAAAGGACACACGGGTTTTGGAATTAGCAAAATTAAACATCTCTATAGCTGAGAAAGAGGCTAAGGAAAAGGCTGATCTCCAGGTCAAGTTGTAGGTAATCCTAAAAGCCTACAATGAAGCCCAAGCTGAAATAGCTTAGAGGGATAGTATGCTTGCTAAATTGAAGAATCAAATAGCAGGGCAACATCATCAAGGTGAATCTTCTACCTTGATGATTGCCTATTTCCTAGCTAAACCTCCATTAGCTAGTCCAATCATTGAGTTTCCCTTATCCCCTGTAAATCCTAGTTTCCAATCTACTAAATCTATTCAAGATGAAATGAAACAGTTGAAGCAGGCTCAAGCCATATTTGCAAGTAAATATGAGGAGAAGGTTAGGGGAACAATTTTAAAGTTTGCTGACACAATAGGGGCTTCTATTGTGTATATATATATATGAAAAGAGTTTTAAGCATGTTGACTGATTTGAAGAAAGACAAGGCTACTCTGGAGCCAATTTTAAATAAATGGATGGCAAGGGAAGAGGACTTGGAACTTATGTGCTCATCCTATGAAGAGGCAGAGGCCGATGCCACTATTAAATCCACATGTGAGTTGGTTAAAGGTATGTCTAGGTTAGCAGAAGGAAGAGCTGGTCTAGAGAGAAAGGCCAACTTGTACAAAAAAGAATATGCTAACCAGAAGTTTGAATTATTTCCTAGAAGTTTTGTTAGTTCAAGTTTGTTGAAAGATGAAGAAGTATGGTTTGGTGAGTTAGGACATAAATTGTCTCAATGAATAAATGAAGTCATTAATTCAAATGATATATCTTTATTCATTAGAATAGTTGAGGAAATTGAAAAGATAAAGTCACACTATAATTTTCTGGAAACTGAAGTTCAGCAATTGAGGAACACCTAGAAAAGATTAAACAATCTAAAGAAGAAAATTGTTAGTTATTCTTGGCCCAATGATGACGTATTTCAAGGATGGAAAGACAAATATATGGTGCAATAAGTGTGTTGTTCACCAAAAGTGATAACCCAAGAACACCTGCAAATCTTTCTATGAAATGGCCAATTTCAGTCTACAAAACACATCAGGGCTTGGACAACATAACATAGGACCCTAATTGATCCTCCTGCACTTCAGGTTCTGCTAGACCTAGGGGGGGACACCCTTTTGATGCATTGAATACAACAATTACAGACACATAACTGCATCAACATTAAGCAGATAGATCATTTCACAAGCTCAACATATTAGGAAACATTACAGATTGGCTAGATCTGTATAGACAATAGGATGAAATAGAGCTTGGAAAGAATGGAACACACACCCCTAAACACAAAGGGAAATAGATTTATCTTTTAAAATGTTGATCTGAAACCATCCCCAAACTTGCAAGACCAGTGCCTTGTTCATTGGGCAACAGAGTCACAGACATAACTACAAATATGAATCATAGGTGCAAGCTTATTTTCCTTAAACAAGATATTCATGCATCAATACCTTATATTAATGCACTATTTGATTCATTCACAATTTTATCAGATCTGGAAATATATTTCATCATTTATGATTGACTACAGAGTTTAAAACCTTCCTTGAAGGATACCTATAAACAATCACACAATTTCCTTGAAATTGACAAATCTTATCCTCCTTGAGGATTCAATTCATAATAATGAAATACTTACACAGAGACAATACTGTGAGGAATTTACTCATGCCTGACACAAGCAAGACCTGCAACTAAAATCACATTTACAACAATGCACTGCAATCTTCTGTACCCTGAAACAAACCAGAAGCATTTACAAATTTGGGTCATGACATTCAGAAATGGAAGCCATCAAATCTGGAGCATTTTCCAAATTTCTGGAACCCTTACAACTGAGAAGAATGGGGAATAAAAAGAGAGAGGGAACCAAATCAAATCTGTAACTGAATTGCCAAGTGTCCCTTCTCTAACTGAATTTTGTTCCCGTGAAAATTGCTTCTAAAATACTTCACATTTGTCCAAATTAACTTCATAATCAGATTCCTCGCTCCGAGAGCTTTCCGGCGATATATAATACTTTATACTTTGGCCAAAAATTGGACCCTGGGCGAATTAATTCTCATCATGGATCCATCATTTAAATATTTCGAATTTCAATATAGTCTAAACTATATCATTTATTCATTTAAAATTTGATTTTTGCCTCCATTTGTGCTCTGACGCCTTGCCATGTGGCGGCCTCTGATTGGCTGATGGGGTTGACCGGACGCCACCTGGGATGACACCTCATCATCGCCACGTCATCTGCTTCGTCACTGCCACTTGGCCGCTTGCTTGTATGCCACATCATCGCCACCTCACCGGGACCCGCGTGCTGGACTGTTGGCTGTACCCGCCACCTACGTGCCACGTGGATGGCTCACGTTCATCCTCGCTATTTCGCTGGTTTAACTCGCGTGCATCTTCCCTTTGCGAAATAGCGCGAGCCGTCGATCTCTCTCGAACTTGCTCGCTCTTTAACTCGGCCTTCGTCTGCAAAATTTTGCCTTTTGCCTTGGGAAGCGTGCCTACGTGGGATCCACTTTGTTTTCGTCCAGTCAACTCCTCCATCGCCTCGGGAAGCGTGCTCGCACGTGGGCCCGCCTTGGGCGCCCATGGGCACCTTGTGTCAAAAGCCTTTATGGCTTAGACATTATACTACTGTGTGTTTTTGCATTTAAACATTTAAAAATGCTCTTGCCCAGCCAATGTGGGACAAAACGTTTTGCCTGGGAATGCCCTTTTGAAGCTTTTCCTGCGTTTTTAATGGCATTTTCCAGATTTGTTTGCATTGCTTGGAAGTTTATGACGCCTCTTTACACCGCCACAGAGAGGATGCTAGCAAAGAATGGTGGGGAGTGGGCTTTACAACAGCCAAGTGCATTTTCTTCAAGTTTTTGCTGCTGGTAAATGCATTTGGCTGAAAGTTTTATATGCCTTTTCCCATGTCATGTTACACAGGGTGAACTGGGAGGCATTTACTATTGTATTTGCCAAGAAAGTTTCAGCAGACTTCCCTCTTGCCCATTTACATCCACACAAAGGAGAGGATGCACTGCTGTTGCATTTGCTGAAACTTCAATTTAAACCCCTTTTTTATCAGCCATGTGCCAAGCCAAACATTAAGTTAATTTTCAACACTGCTGTTAGATGCATTTTGTCTGAATTTTATATGCTGCCTCCTACCACCATGCCACGTGAAGCTAATTTCAATTTGCACTTGCTGCAAGTTTCATGTGGCCTCCAAAAATTCTTTACACAGGGAAGACTGGCAAAAACGATGGAGTCTGGGTTACAAATTTCTGTTGTTGCCTTTACTTTGGTCAAATGCTACTCTCCGAAAATCCATGCAAGGGGGAAGATGGCTATTTGAGTTTGCTAAAAACTTTAATCACTTCCCACATTCCACTTCATTCCACGCATGAGGAAGAGATTTCACTATGGTTGCTGAAGCTTCTAACAGTCTTCTTGCTGCAACACGTGGGGGCTTTGACTATTGTTTGCACTTGGCTTGGAGGCTTCTACAGCCTTAAATTCCATTCCACGTGAAGGGAGGATGTTTGACATTTACAATAGCAAAGAGTTTCTTGAAAAACTTGCTCACCAAACACCACACACGCTGACATTTCGACTTGGGAATGTGCATTTTGAATGTTGCCATGCTTTGAACAACTTGCTTAGAGAGTTAAAATTTGGTGTAATGCCATATAAAGAGGGAAGACCATGCCATGCCAAGGAAATTTGGCTTCATGCCAAATGCATACACTTGGAACCTTCTTAAAACACTCAACTTTCTTTGCACTCACATGCCAATTGA
Source organism: Cryptomeria japonica (assembly GCF_030272615.1). Classification (NCBI taxonomy): domain Eukaryota; kingdom Viridiplantae; phylum Streptophyta; class Pinopsida; order Cupressales; family Cupressaceae; genus Cryptomeria; species Cryptomeria japonica. The sequence continues at coordinate 93,594,622 of NC_081415.1, read as the reverse complement.
ATCACAATCCACATTTAAATATTCTACAAATCTCTCAGCGAACAAAGTCGCCAGGAAAATCAATCCGCGAGCATGAGCCAGGTCGGGCCCCAAAGTGGGTCCGACTAAAAAAAATTTCGTTTTCATGCAACTGACCTTCGGAATGCTTCAGGAACCTCAAACACACCTCTGGAATCGATCGGCACCATTTTCGGATCATAAAATTGCATTTTACATCTTTCAGGCAATTACGCCACAATTTTCGCATTTAATCGCGAAGACGTAATTTTCAATGTGGTCAAAACACCTTTCTGGAGCTCGCCGTCTGACAGGTGTGTACTCTGATATACAAGGATGACTTCTACCAAACGGTTTCTCAAGACGAGTCCCGAGCGAAGAGATAATAATTTCCGAAAATGCCCAACTGGCTTTGTCGACACTGCGGACCTGATGAAGTCAATGTTCTGGCAACATGATGCCTTTCTTAAAAATACCAAATGACCTCCGTAGGCTCTCAAATTTGGAACATAGGTACCTTTAAGTACATATTAAATCTTTGAATTCTCATTTTGATCACCTGACTGACAGGATGCAAATGGCGCGCTCACCAAAACGGCTACATTAACTGATATAACACTGGAAGTGCGGATAACTGAATTTGATGGCAAAATGAGTCCTTTTGAAAACCGATCAAACGGATTGATAAAGGCTTTAAATTTGAAATGTATCTCACCATTTATACCAACATTAGCTCGGAACAAACATTCTGACATGACGCTCACCAAAACATTTTTACACTTGTGCAAACACACAAACTGCAAACGGATTCGGTTTTGAAAACTGAGCAAATGGATTCGTAAAGACCTGAAATTTTGCAGGGTGACTCACATTTATGCATACAATTGAATCCATTTTGAATTTCTCCATGACGATCAATAGGGAAAAAGATGCAATCGCTCAAAGAAGGCTACTCCATAAAATCTGCATTTGTGCCTAAAATGTGCTTCCAGCTCACCCCTCAAAATGGGTACCTCATAAACTTATCCAAAATGAATTCTGAATGTTTCACATCACTGAATAGGCCAAATGAAAGGTGTGGGACATGAATCCCGAGCCTTACCCTCTGAAAATCAACTAGCTCCATTTTACCCCCTTGCTAACTAGGCCATTCAAACTGACTTATTTAGGTATGCAGAGCAAATTTTTGAAATAGGCCTATAAACTTGACTCAATTTTTAAATACTCCCAACAAAGTGGAGGATCAAGAATAATCAATTGATCTTGCAGTGTTGTAACAACCTTCAGGAAGTTAGGGATGAAAGTGATCTGTAACATCTTTCAAGAGGGAATTACGACTCTAACAAATTATTCCTAGGAAAGTCTAAAGCTTGTATACATCCATATCATTATAAATGGATACCAGGACTATTGAAAAGATCATCACAAGAATTTGTAAAGAAACTCTACCAAAATATATCTAAGGTTTTTTGGTTCTTTCAGAAATCACCTTGAGTTATGTATGATTTTAAAAAATGAATATTAATATACAGATCAAAGCATTTTGAGCCTATATCTATGTTGTCTTCTTGTGTGCATTCATTGATTTACCAGTTTCTTTTAAATAATCTAGGGTTATTTGATTGAATAGGGTTTGCAAGGTGATCTTATAGACATGTTTTAGGTTTTTCTCTCAAGGAGGGGAATTAAATATACGTGAAAACTTTATATTAGTAAATCAATAGTTCTCTGCTTAAATTTGATGACTGGGTATAGCATAAAGAAAAGAATTATATATGTCAGGCATATATTAGGTTGATAAAGATGAAATAATGAGATGTATGTGAATGTTCGGATTTGGAATTCTTGTTTAGTTTGGGTGACTCTGTAGCCTAGAATAGGCACTGATATCATTTGTGGAGTTTTTCTATCTTCCTTGGGGTCAAGACTGAAAATGAATACATGTTTTTCTCTTTAGTTTTAGTATTGTTGAGGTGATGAGGTTCACAAGTTTCATGTACTGGTTTACTGTGGATCTTATATTATAATTGTGAAAGTATTCACAAGAGGTATACACACCTAAGCTTAGGATAAGCTTAAAGTGTAGAAGGTTTCATATAAACCTTGTTATATGTTATTCTGGATCTTGATTTTCTTAGCAATCTCTCCACATGCAACAAAGGCTTTAAATTTTCTTACAGAGGGGATAGGGAAATTAGAATTTGAGAACAATAGGATGTTTTTCACATCTAGTGTTGCCATCAATGCCAAAGGGGGTGATTGTTGACAATTTGGTGGAATTGATTATGTTTTGCATTGATATTTTGTCATTAATGTTAACAATAGCTGTTTTGGTTTCTTTACTATTATCCTTCTAACTTCAGTAAGTTTTTTGGTTTCTGGTTGGATTAGATCATGATGATCTGGTATACTCTAGTATGTTTGGGTTATGGAATTGGCTTACTCATGCTACTCTAATTCATGCTCAGTCATTTGGTTTTGATCTAGTGATTAGATTCTTTCATGTATGTTGGCAAGCTTGCTTTGTTGTTCCGATGAGGGTTTCACCAGTAGATCATTGTTGAAGATCTTTGGTGATATGCATAAGTGGTGTTGGTGTAGCTTCTAGTGAAGTTTTAGGATGTTGATGGTGATTGTGTTCAAGCCTTGGCTAATTGGGATTATTGCTTTAGCATGTGTGGACCTAAATTAGGTCCCAATATATTTAGGTTATGGTGCAACTTAATGTAACATGTGGATTGGTCCTCTTGATGTGCTTCTGAGATGCTTGTTACTATGTCATTTATTCCTCATGGTAAGAGTGAGTCATCCTTTCAATTTTTCTATTGGAGTCCTAATTCGTGCTATAATACCTTGGTTCAAGTTCTTAGTGCGTCTATAGATCCTTTTTCTTGTCATTAAAGTCCGGTTCAGATAATTGGTTGAACTCTATGAACACGTCGAACTGTTTTGAACTAGGTTCAATAGGTTCATTTAGGTTCCATAGGTTCCAAGGTGTTTGGGAAAGGTTTTTCATACTAATGTTTTCTCTAAGTGTCTTGCAGTGGTTTTTTTTAAAAGTTCCTTGTTTAGTGATATAGCATTTTATTTTTTGTCGGGTGTTGAACCTATTGAACTAAGTTCAAGGGGTTCAAATATGTTCAACATGTTCAAGCAAGCACAAGTGGTCAGTAGTTTGGTGTGGCGTACATCTTGAACCATTTGAACACTCATGAAGTTTGTTCAGGAGGTTCATATGTGTTCAATATTGGTGGGTTCTGGGGGTTTTAATGATTTGATAGTGCATTCATTGCCAAATATGAAGAGGTAGAACCATATCTTAAGTGATGTCACTCCTTGGTTTTTTGAAGTAAGTAATCATTTCGAGAACTGGCGGTTACTTCAAAAATGCTGCCATGCATTCAATGCATGTGTGCAAGGTCTAATCCACAAACTTGCCACACTCAGACTAAAATTTTGAAATTATTGCATTTAATGTATTCATATCATTGCCTTCCCTAATAAGGTGTGAAGAATTGTTAGTATTCCGCATTTGCTCCTTGCTGTTGTATCTTTGTGTGTTTTTCCTGGATAGGAGTCTTTCTTGTTGCTAGTTGTCGTCTGATTGTTCAACTGTGAAGGTGAGTCTTTCCTTGTTCTCTCCAATGTTTTTCCTTGCATTTTCTCTCATACAAAAGGTTTCTCTGTAATCAATTTAGGTTTATTGTTTAAAATTATGAAGTCCACACAACATTTATTTGGAAACATTTTTAGCCTGGCATCCACAGAACCCATAGTTAGCGATACTGATCTAAAAGGGGAAAACCTTGAAGTGTTGAAAGAAAGGGTGTTCAAGGGGATTGACAAGTCTTGTGGCATGGAGATTTTGAGTAGTGGTCTTGTAGAAGATGTAGCCTTTCCCCCAGCAATTCCTTGTCCAGAGTTGATTCGATAATGTATTGCTAGATATGACCTAGTGTCTAAAACCATTAGAAGAGATAATGGTGAAACCCTTCTTGCCATTAATCATGAGGTAATTTCTTTAGTCTTTAAGATACTTGATTACCAATTCTCCAACTTTTCTCCTACTCAGTCAATCACCGAGTTCAATGCAGATAGAGTCGAGCACCGAAACAATGTAGCAAAATTCTGATTAAAGGTTCCTCAAAGAGGTGGTTCAAGGTTACCCAAGAATCCTAATAAGAACCACATGTTGCCACATATTCATGACATGATGCTTTTATTGCACCAAGCTAGAGGGTTTGCTAAGGCTTATAGCTTCAACGATTGGATTTATTGTTATGTGTAGCTAGTTTTAGAAGGAAAGCAATATTTGGATTGGGCTGAATTGATCACCGATTCAATGAGAGAACAACTAAGTTTGGCTAAGCAGTTCCAACAAAACTTTTTTATATCCTCATATCTCTTGTATTGTTTGGCTTGTGTTAAAGAGTTAACTGGTATACTGAAATAGCTCACTGAGGAAGATGTTCCCGTATATGAGTTTTATCCTATGCTGCAGAAAGATAAAGCTTTACAGGATTTTAGAAGGGTGCACAACATTTTCCTAGGGGATTTGTGTCATGAGTTGAAGAGTGTGAAAGCTAAAAGGATTTTTGATGATGCACAGTCTTTGATAAAAAGGTTCCATATTTTTTAGATCCAGTTTCCATGCTTTTGTTATATACGGGTAGGAGGTTTTGAAGAGGAACCCTTCAAGCTTCCCCACTTCTATTATGATTGCTTTGTTCTAGCAAAAGTATGCAGGCAACTAACTTCTGTAATAAAAAAGGCACAGCCTAAGGACAAATTGGAAGGTCATTTTCCCATACAATTGGGCATGTTGTCTTGCAGTTCAATGTCTAATGCCCTGAGTATAGGAGCAGACCTCAAGAATTTTAATTTTTCTCTGTATTTTGAAAGAAAAGGTTTTGATAGCAAAGCATTTTCTTGAAGCCTTGGTCTAATGCCTTATCTCCCCATGCCACAGTTAGAAGATTTCTGGGAAGATTGCATAGATTAACTTGAAGTTTTTAAAAGGGCAAACATGAAATTGGTGTTAGAACAAGTTGTCTCTTTGCAGATAAAGTTAGATACTAAAGGGCTTGAAGAGGATTATCTTGAATTATTTGAACTAGGGTTTTTGGCTCATGCAGAGACTGAAATGCCTCCAATTAACTGGGATGAGGAGGAGAATGATGATATACAATTGAGTACCAAAGGAGTTCTAGAAAGAACTGCGACATGGGTGGCTAATATGAAAGTAATGAAGTTAGGCATTAAGTCTCATTCTACAAGAAGTAATAAGGATCCTCTATCTTCACCAAAGCGCCTTTCTAACAATTCTCCTATTCATGTAGGTAAGGATAACAAGTCGCCCCAGCTTAGACACAGGTCTAGTTCAACTTTGGATTTTCATACTCCTCGGCATACTCGGTCACGAAGTGCCGCCCAAAGAAAGATGGATCAGACAAAGGATATGGGAGTAAAGGATGTTGTGCTTGATGCTCAGATATTTGAAATTGAAGATTTGGACAGTGAAGTTGCTAGTGCTTTGGATTCTCAAATAGTGACTGTGTCTATGATGCCACCTTCAAAGATGATTGAAGGAACTACTCATTCTGGTGCAACCCCTAAGTGGTTGACCACCTCAGTGAACAAGAAAAGGAGTTTTCTTCTTGTGACCATTCAAATTTAGGAAATGGTTGTTAAATACATAGAAAAGAATCCAAAGCCAAAAAGGTTCAAGACTGCTGCTCACATGAACAATGATGAGGAAACTAGAAAATGGGTTGCTAAGATCGCCTTGTATAAACCTAAGGATGAAAACAAGGAGGCTGGCCCTAATGATTTTGAGATCACGGAGGTGGAGTTGGGAAAAATAAGTAGAGATATAGACAACAACTTTTTCCAAGTGTCAGCAAAGAAAATGCTTACTAGGTCAAAGAAGGATGGGAAGGAGAAGAGAGAACTAAAGCGACACATAAATGTTCTAGCTCAGTTCATTGATAGTATTGGTTGCCTTGGGGCACTTCCTATATCCCATGCTACTGAGAATTTTGACCCAACTTCACTAGAAAACAAAAGGTTAATGAACCAAGTTCAACGAGCCAAGAGTATTACTGAAGCTATGGAGAAATGGATTGAGCGCATAATCAAGGACAGTGAGAAGTACATTACTAACTCCTGGAGATTATGCGATGAAATACAGGGTCTTATTTCTAAGGTTCAAACCCAGCTTGTGCCATGGGAGAAGGAGGAGCATAAATGGTAGAATATCCTGCCTCTGTTTGCCAAAATAGAAGAATATAGAGCTACCAGGTTTTTGACAGAACACTCAATTAAGCTGGTGGCCGATGAATGTCAGCTTTTTGTGCTAAAGAAAACCATAATGTGGCAAGTGCTTACCTTCAAATCTATGATTACCGATGCAAAGACCTTTGTTTATGAACTCCAGGATCTTCAAAGTAGCATAGTCAATGATAATAAGGTGGTTAATCTTGATCATGATTGGCAGTTGGGAATTTGCGGTTTGAGCACACAAGATGCAATCAAATCTTTCTAGATGAACATGGAGAAGATCAGGGCCAAGGGTAGTTTCATGCTAGAAGATATAACCAAGGTGGCTAGGATTGAATCTATGACTTTCATTGGGAATGATTAGTTGTCGAAACATTATGAGAAGATGGTGCAACATAGGTGGAATAAAGAGGTGGTGAAGGCGAAGCTCAATGCAATGAAAGTTTTGAGCCAATCCATGGTTCAAGAACTTACAACTACTCATGATGCACATGAAAGTGGAGAGGATGATGATGATGGAAATATGGCATAATGCATTAATTTAGGGCTAGTTTTCTTTATTTTTGTAAATTCTCATGGTTATGCAAAGACTTCGAGACATCTGTCCCAAAATATTTCTTGTTGGTTTCGTAACTGTTTACGAGGGGTGGTCGAGTTTTCAGGGAGACCTCCCTTGTTTTAACTATAAATTAAGTTAAAGTAGATGGTATAGGGGTTAGATTTAGTGACTAATTCTAGGAGTTTTTCGCTCCATTTTTGGTATTTTCTGTTTTTATCAAAGGAAGAATCAGACTGTTAAACCTGCAATGGAAGAAGATTTGTAGATGTATTTTTGTGTCTTTGTTGCATAAGGATATATATATAAAGTCTGATCATATTGTTTTTGGGAGAAGGAAAATCTATGTATTTTGAATCTGAATAGATGCATGTCTTTGCATATGTTTATCTGATCAAGTAACAGTAATGATCTTTCCATTATAGAAACTTATCATTCTTCTGATGTTCTTTCCTTTGAATGTTTTTTTTATTTTAGAAAAGATCCATGATCAGGAGAAGATTTAGTTTTCCTTAAATCTATTCATCCTTTATTAGATCTATGAAAGAAGTATATTGAACTTTGTTTTAGTTGCTATGGCTACATATATTGAAAAGTTAGGAAAATGGCTTTTCATCTGTTTGAAACATGTGAAAAATTTCAGCCTTTCATCCAAGAATGAAATAGGTGGCCTTACACGCTTTCGGGTTAAAAGCTACTTTTTAGAAATAAATAGTTTAGCACATTCCTTGAAAAACTGAGGTAGGGAGCTGTACCTATGCAAAATTCAGAGGGAAGTGATTTGAACAACATTTACCCAACTATTTAGTGAAACACTTGTTCTTAGAATAAGGTAAGAGAGTTCAAGATTAATCATTTTGAAAAAGAGCAAATCTGTTCACTAACAATGTCTTATGTGTTGGATATTATTTGTTTGGTCTAAGGCTAACTTGTTATGTAATTATTTAATTGGTTTATTGTCTAGTGGTCAACCTAATTGTTTATGGTCACAGGTTTGTATATATAGATGTAAGATCTCATTGTAGATCATATATGGGTTATGGGTTTATGACATTGTTTGTGCAAATAATGTAATAATCAAACAAGCAATGGATTTGGTCAATCATTGGAGATCAAGTTGGGTTTATGTAAGTGGATTTAGTCCTTCGGTATTGAGCTTAACTAGAACTATACTCAAGCATAGGAGATGATATCATTGTATCTCATTCATTCTTTGGGATTATTGTCTAGATTTTTATGTAGTTAGTGAGGCTCCTTTTGTGATGAGCAATGTGCTCTAGGTTGTTGGCCTTCTTGCAAGTGCAAGCCCCTCAATTGTAATCACATACTTACTGCAAAAGTATTACCTGACCGTGGGTAGGCTTCCTAGCATGGTTTTTCCCTTTACCGTATTTTCCATGTATAAATCCTAGTGTCATGTGGATGGTATTTATTCTATGATTATTGTTTATGCTTAATTGGTTTAACTTCTATTTCAATATTTGGTTTAAGTCTTCCAGTATTAATGTTTTGGGTTTTGATATTAAAGTTTTAATTGCTAAATATTTTTGTAATCTGTGACAACTAATTCACCCCCCCTCTTAGTTGACTTCTGGTTATTTGAACTGTCTAACACATTCAACATAGTCGATGGGTTGGATGAATCTAATATCTAATAGCTTCTTCAGCTCCATTTTGACCAATATGACGACATGTGGGTTCATCTTAATTTCTATTTAATAGGCTTAGCTCTTGGAGAAATTGATAAGTGATGCATAATGAGGTCTGGATCAACTCCTAGTATATCTACATAAGAACAAGCAAAGCTGATTTTCTTCTCCTTGAAGAATTGGATGTCGTCTAGTCATTCTTGCTCTGTCAATGATTCTGCCTAATGTATGGTTCTTGTCATTGCTTCAATGCCAGTATTAATTGATTAAGTTGGCTCAACAAAGATTGGTGATGTGTCCTAGTAATGTTCAGAAAGAGTGTCAAGTCTCTCATCTTTAGGTGCCTCAAAGAGGTTTTCACCCTTAAATATGTCCTTTGTTTTTACTTTTTTGTTTTTGTGATTTAACACTTCCATTAAATGGTTTTCATCATTGGATCAATTTTTCATTTTGTTCATTTTGCAACTTTGAGACTTGGCACTACCCTAATTGTAGATATCATTATGTGGTTCATTGGTGGAGCATTTTTTTGGGTTGACTGAGAAAAGGTATTGAACAATGGCCTCATTGTTTTGGAATATTGGTATATTGTGGTGTTCGGGTTCTTCCCAGTCTATAAGATTAGGATATATGCAAGGTAGGAAGTCAGTTGGTGGGTCAAGGTTAGCCACTGTAAGAGTCATGATAGAGATATTGTCATAGATTTTCGTAGTAGGGGGTAAGGTCTATAATAGTCTCAAGGTTTTTGATGGTACTCTCATCGATATTGCCTCTTTTGTATTGTCACTGCTTGTTCTCACTAGCCTCATAGAAGTGTTGTCGTCTGAATTCAAACGATCTATATCTTGAGCCTTGTCCCTCATAAGGTATGGGTGTATTGGTATGGATTGTATCCACCTCAATATCCTCAATGATATTAGAACAAGTGTCCCATTCATACTTATTGGAATCTATGTCAGAATTGTTGTCCATGGTTATGTTAGAATGCTCTGATACCAATTGTTAGAATGCACTGATACTGGGAGTAAATTGAGTACGGGGGGGAATGAATCAGTTTACTAACTATATAGCAATCAAATCAATTATGAACCTTAAACTTCAACACAAAATAATGAAGAATATAACATAAAATCACAACACACATAATGCCAATGTTTTGACTTGGAAAACTGAGAAAGGGAAAAACCATGGTGGGAAACCCTACCCACAATTAGATGAATACTCTGTAGTAGTATTGTGAACAATTACAATGGGGTCTACACTTGCAGAAAGACCAACAACCTAGAGTGCACTGCTCATCACAAAGGAAAGTCTTAATGAATTACATAATCATCAAACTATAATTTGGAAAGAAATGAAATGTGAAAGTAGCATCTACAAATGCCTAATACAATTCCGGTTAAGCATTGATGTTTGATCTGCAGTACTAAACCTTTTAAACCTTCACTAAAATGATATGAATTTTTTCACACATAATTTTTTCTCTTATAATGCAGACTTAACCACTCAAAACCATTGACACCCAAATTACATGAATAAGTCACCTATAAATATAGATCATCAACCTTGTTGACAAGGTCAACTAAACCCTAAACCCATAAACCCATAATTACAAAAAATACATCACAAGATATCACCAAACCAATATTATGATTTAAATTACATAGCATGGACCTAAATAAAGTATCCAAATAATTATATTCATCAAAAATTCTGATAAGACCAAAATCCAACACGCTTCACCAACCAGTAGAAACCCTTAGTGAAATAACAAAAAGTTTAATCAAATCCAAATAGGATCATCAAAGTAACACACCATTCAATGCAAAGTCACCAAATACTTTGGATATGCTCAAGAAACACCTTTAGCAAGAGACAAATCAATTCCATAAGTTGGACCCAAAAACCACTAACCAAGTCACCAAATATTGTATACCAGTAAAGCTAACCAGGAATGCTAGGCAAGCTAATAAAGCCAAAAGCTAGTCAGGTACCAATAGATACCAAAAGAGATATGAACCACTAGAATATAGAAATCATATAACCATTAGAATAAGCATCCAAAACCAATTCCATAGATCTGATCATACCGGATCATAATCACAGCCAAAACCAAGATGATCACCAAGACTAACCAGGATAGATCCAACTTGGATAGTCTCCAACTGGGATACAATGTTGACATAAATGAAAAAATTAACCAAACCCAACATATTTCCAAAAATATCCCCATTTGGCATTGATGGCAACATTGAATGTGAAAAATGTCCAAGTGCAAAGGAATGCTAACAATCTCCCAAAAGAGAAAGAGAATGATTTGAAATATATATCTCCCCCTTTGATTAACACCTTCTCCTAGAAGATCTGATTGTTTTTCACATGAATACCTTCTCCCCCTTTGACATCAATGACAAAGGATGGATACCAAACTAAGAATACTGAACCAAACAAGTGACTACTCCCCCTAAGTAGTAGCATCATCTTCATCAACCTGGATCAAAAAAGACCTGGATCAAAAAAGTTATCTCTGACATGATCACCAAGGAGGCTATTCAAGCAATTAGTGACTTACCCAAGGTCAGATAGGAACTTGGTAAGAAGATCTCTAACATAGAGGTTGAGAAGCTCACTAGTGCAATCCATGATAGGAGATCAATGAGGATTAGCACAATCACTGACACAGATGTGAAGTTTGCAAGCATGATAATTGGTTATAAGGTAACTCAATCTGGCTGATTGAATTATGTTGCTAGTTCTTGCATCCCTGTTGCATATCAGATGCTAAGGCATAATGAAAAATATGATTTATGTGAATGGTTGAGGAGTAAATTGATGTTGAATCTTGGAAAGATCAAGGGTGTTAAGAAAGGAACCTTTAGATTTGGAAATCTCATTGTTTGTTTGATGCTCTACTTCATAAATGAGCTACCTAGTCTAGGAAAGAAGCATTGGGCTCATGACATACTAGCAGGTATGCAAATCAAGGAAGAAATCACTGGTCTTGGTACTGACAAAGATGAGAAACTTTGGGGTTATTTCAAAACATTTTAGGAAAACATGAGGCAGAGGGAGAGATTATTAAAGCACATTATGGAGAAGTACTCCACTGATATTTGTTTTATGGTGAAGACTGATGAAACCCTCATGGAGGTAGTAGAACCAAGTACCATATGGGTCATAGAGATTGGATATGAGGTGGATGATAACATTCTAGATCTCTATGCAACGATGCTACTAGATGCTCCATTAGATGACAAAATCAAACACTTTGGCATTGCAAAAGAAAAAGCCCTTGAAGTCAAAATTGGATTCAATAGGAAGAGAAGGGAGAAGAAAATAGATAAGATGTCTGTAGTTGTGCAAAATGTCATTCATAGAATAGGAACTCAAATGGGTTCTGGATCCAAACCGATAGGACAATCGACAACAAAATCAATAGTGGCTAGTACTCCAAAAGTGAACAAGCTTGAAACTTACATTTCTACCATCACTTCTGATTGTGATCTAGAGGATAATGAACCTCAAGCATTTAGAAGGGTATAGAGGAAGAAAGTAGATCAACCACTAGTAGAGGAGAAGAAGGTGGAGCCAAGGAGGAAACTTGTTAGAAAGGTAGCAAAACCTACTACACCCCCACCTTCAACAAGGAAGCCTACACAGAAGAGAAAACCAATTACATCCACTCTGGAAACCCCTAGCAAAAAGAAGAAGAGTGATGATGCTACTAAGTCTGGTAAGACCAAAATGACTTGTGCTAAATTAATTGATGAAATTACAAAGGATGGAATTTTGAAAAATTTATCTATGTACTATGAGAGTTTAGAGGATAATGAGTAGAATGAGATAGAAGAGGCAATTTTGTTGCACATAGATATTTATAAGAAAGCCTTAGTAGAAATTTTGAAGGAAATTCCTCAATCATTGTACAATAAATTAGATGCTAGAAGATTTGACGCAGTCAAGAGGGATAGAGAGATCAAAGAGGTAGAACTCTTGAATTTGTGTGGTACAATTAGTAATGAAGAAATGAAAAGGTGTATAGATGTTGCAAATAGGATAGTTTTTAGTAGCAAACCTTGATAAATAAGCCTAATGATGGGCATAGTTAACGAGGTGATAAATGAGACTAGTGAAGGTTGGGCCAAATTCTTCTAGAAAAATCCAAACTTTCTTACCTCTCATGAAGAATTTGTTAAGGCAACAACTTCCACCATTCTAGATAAATCAAAAGGCAAAGGTATTTTGGGAAGTTCTAAACCAATTTTGAATATACCGGCAGAAAATAAGGGTCTAGAGATACCACCGGAAACTAAGGAGAGTGTACATCCTATACCGATAGAAACTATCTTTGAGCAAGGCAATGTATAGGATACTAAGAATATTATAGATAATACTCCACTGATAGTAATTATTATTGCACCAAGGGGCAAAGCCACCAGTGCAAAGGAGGTTTAGGTAAAGGTAAAGGGAATTCAGACTATATTGATAGTAGATATTGATTCCCTAACAAAGATTTTGGCAATTGACACTTCTCAAGTTGAGAAGAAATCAATAACTGAGATGAGTCCCACTAAATTAATGATGGTAGATACTCAAAAGCTACTAAAGGAGGGATCAATAGGTAAGGGAATAATTGATCGGTCAGTTCGAGTTTTGCATAGATTAATACCTAATTGTATGATTGAGAATGAAGGAAGCCCTTCCAGCAAGCTTAAAACACTAATAGAGAACATATTTAACACTTTTCAATCATTGCAATAGATATCAGACTGACAGGCACTAGAGAGATTCACTATGGCTAAAAGAGCAGCCTTTGACCAAATCATTGTAACAGAGAAGGAGAAAATTGAAGATAAACTAATTCTTATTGAGAATTGTTTGAAATAGTGTACAAATATGTAACATATAAATTCTTACAGCAAATGTAGATAGCAGATTGAAGGAGTTGCATGATAAGGTAGCTAACATTGCAAATTCTTTTGATGGATTGACTTCTCTAACAAGATCTATTGATGATCAAATTTTGTCTTTGGAGAATCAAATTTTTGCTTTTGAGAAGGAGAGAGAAATGATCATTTGGAGAGTAAGGAGTCTTAGAGGATTGGCGAGTCCAAGACTGGATTCATTAGGTGTACATAAGAGATAATATATGGACATGATTGCTAAACCCACACCGGTAGAAGTCTCAAAGAACGAAACACTTGCACACTTACTAAGTGGACTAGTATCCATATTTGAAACCTTCAAAACCGGCTGGCATACATACCTATAGTTACTAGAGAAGGCTTACCTAGAAATTTTGAAATTAGTCAAGATCTGATAGATTAATCATTATTTATTCATTCTTTTTCTCTAAATTATTTCAATTCTTTCACCGGTCTTTGGCATTAATGCCAAAGGGGGAGTGTATATATGTGAAAAATCAGTACCAGAAAAATATTAGAAAAATATCAGACAGGAGCATATGGGAAGGATATCAGAAGGAGTGTACTGCTCAGGGGGAGCACATTTCAGTTGGACTGACAGGGAATCCATTTTTCACATGAGTGTTGCCATCAATACCAAAGGGGGAGATTCTTGGCAATTAACACTCATTGGATTCATTTTCTTGTCATTGATGGAAACAAGATTAGATGGAAGTCAATATATCAGCATTAGGAGGCATTCACTGATAGACATTGTCATTGGAGCATCCAAGGTTACAACCAATACCGACACTGACACTGACATCCATCACTTCAGGGAAGCCGACATTAAGGAAGATTTATTTAGAAAATCATTTTGTAATTGTTGTATAAGACCAACATTGTATGTCTTTTTGTATTGTAAGCTGACATAAGGCATATCATTTGTAAAGGGTATATAGGTCAGTTTGTTAGGTCATTATGATATAAAATAGGATAGAATATGTGGATGAGATTGTGGATTATCATAGAATAGGATTGTGGAATGAAAAGATCATTTGTATGTGAATATTGTATCATGAAATGATCTATAGATGTTTTTTAAGACATTCTTGGAGGGAAGGAGATACCAGTAGTAGTGTTCAAGGTTTATGAACTAGTACAAAGCAGAGCTATAACTGGAACTCTTTTTGGCATAAGAGATACATTTTGTGAGTTAATATTCATTGTTTTACTTCAGTAGAAGCTTGTAGTTAGTGAGACTCTTTAGTAATGGTAAGTGTGCCTTCTTGCATGTCCAGGCCCCCTCTTTATGTAATATCTTTCATATGGCTAGTGAATTGATATTGTGGGTCACAAATCCCATCGTGGTTTTTCCTCTTTGAGGTTTTCCACATATAAATTATGTGTGTTATGGCATTTATTCATGTGGATGGTTTATTTGCTTCAAGTTATATGTTTATTCATTTACCAGTTTATATCTGTATGTTATAAAAGGGTAAATTCTTATCTTATCGGCAAAACACTAATTCACCCCCCCCTCTCAACGTTCCTAGATCCCAACATGATAAGCTCATTAGATTGATGCATTCTAGCATCTCTAAGTCTCTTCTGGAAGGTTGGTAACTCCCAATTGAACTTTGAGATATTCAAACGTTTCTTTAGGTAAAGGTTTAGTTAGAATATCTATAATAGGCTCCTTAGTAGGCACATAAACCAATCTGACTTCCTTTCCTTTAACCTTTTCCTTCAAAAAATTATACCTTATAGAAATGTGTTTTGATTTTGAATGAAATATTGGATCATTTGACATATCAATAGTAGTAGTATTATCATAGTGAATAGCAATAGGTTCATCATAACTTATTATTATATCCTTTAACATTTAATTCATCCATAAAATCTAAGCACAATTGGTAGTAGCTACAACATATTTTGCTTCAGCAGTAGACAATGAAGTGCATGATTGTTTCTTACTAAGCCATATGACTAGCTTTTTCCCAAGAAAGAATGCACCACTAGTAGTGATCTTCTAGTCATCCACATCTCCTTCCCAATAAGAATCTGTATATACACAAAGTGTGAAGTCATTAGCCTTTGGATACCATAACCCAAAGGCTGTTGTACCTGCCAAATATTTGAATATCCTCTTGACAGCAATATCATGAGTTTCTCTAGAATCTGAGTGAAATCTAGAGGCAATACAAACAACATTCATTATATTAGGCCTAGACTAAGTTAGGTACAATAAACCACCAATGATTGATCTATATCTACTCAGATTCACTTTAGGTGGTTCATCATCCTTAGACAATTTGCAACTAGTTATCATACGAGTACCAATAGGTTTATAATTCTCAAGTCCAAATTTCTTTAGTAACTCCTTCAAATACTTAGTTTGACAAATAAAGATACCTTTATTAGTTTGACTAATTTGTAACCCTAAGAAAAATTTCATCTCACCAATCATAGACATTTCAAATTCATTTTTCATATCATTAGTGAATTTCATGCATAGACTTTCTTCTCCTCCAAAAATGATATCATCCACAAAGACTTCAATAATCAGAATGTCATCATGTTTAATTTTGTAATATAGGTTACTTTCAACATTACCTTTATTGAAACCAAGTTTAGAAATATACTTATCCAATCTAGCATACTATGCTCTAGGGACTTGTTTTAGTCCGTACAAGGCTTTCTTCAATATGCAAACCATGTCCTTTTCTTTTGATAAATAGAATCCATCAAGTTGCTCAATGTAAACTTCCTTTTCAAGATCTCTATTCAAAAATACACATTTGACATCCATCGGATATACTTTGTAGTTCTTGTGTGGAACATAAGAAATAAAAAGTCTTACTACTTCAATTCTAGCAACTGGGGCATAAGTCTCACCATAATCAATTCCTTCTTCCTGTGAATAATCTTTGAAAACTAATCTAATCTTATTCCTTACAACTTGACCTTCCTCATTCAATTTATTCCTAAAAACCCATTTAGTTCCAATAATGTTCTTGTCTTTACATCTAGGTACTAGCTCCCATGTCTCATTCTTTTCAATCTGATCTAATTCTTCTTCCATTGCTTTTATCCAAATTTCATCCTTTCTAGTTTCAATAAAAAAATTTAGTTCAATTTGATAAATTAAACATACCTCTTCAACTGCTAACCTTCTCCTAGTCATCACACCTTTCCTTTTATCTCCAATGATCTGATCTTTAGAATGATTTAGTTTGAAATACTTGGGAGTCTTTGAAATTTCTTGATCTGCTGACTCATTCTACTGTACATTTGTCACTATTGAATTTTTTGATGCTACCGGAGTCACTAGTTTATAGTTCTAAACTGATTCTTGCATTACTGATTCAGGTCTGATAAATTCATCTTTTGGTCCATAACCATATGCTTTAATCTAATTACTGCAATGCTCACCCACCTTGACATTTATGCTCTTCATTATCCTATTCAATCTTTTGTTATAACATCTATATGCTTTTCTCATAGTATAATAACCCATAAATTTTCCTTCTGCACTTCTAGGATCAAACTTTCCTAAAGCATCATCTCTTCTAATATAACATTTACTTCCAAAAATTCTGAAGTATCTAACAGTAGGAGTATGACCAAACCATAATTCATAAGGAGTCTTACTGGTATCACCTTTGATGTGTACACTATTGAAAGTGTATACAGTGGTATTGACAACCTCTCTCAAATAGATATTAGGTAGTTTAGCTTCAGCCATCAAAGTCCTTGTTGCATCCAATATTTTTTTGTTCTTCCTTTCCACCATTCTATTCTTTTGTGGCATTCTAGGTATAGAAAGTTGTCTCCTAATACCATTCTTCTCACAAAAGTTGTTGAGCTCACTAGATGTGAATTCACCACCATGATCTGATCTTAAGCATTTTATCTTCAGTCTTATCTCAGTCTCAACCATAGCTTTAAAGATTTTAAATTTCTCAAGAGATTCATATTTTTCTTCCAAAAAGGCTACCCACATCATTCTAGAATAGTCATCAATAAGTAGCATGAAATATCTATCACCTTGAAAACTTCTAGTCATTTTCAGTCCAAACAAGTTGGTATGAATAAGATTAATAATTTCATTAGATTTATCATGTATACTTCTAAAGGTAGTTCTAACTTGCTTACCCATTTGACATTCTCTGCATATCGGTTTATGAGGTTTAACAATTTTGGGCAAATCTCTGACAACCGGTATTAAACTGATCTTTACTATGCAATAAAAGTTTATATGCCACATCCTCTTATGCCATAACCAAATTTCATCAATTTGAGAAATCAAGCAAGCTTTCTCACCATAGTTCAAATGAAAGATATTACCTTTAGTTTGAGTTCTAGAAGCAATCTCCAATCTAGATCTATTGATGATCTTACATTTTCCATCCTTGAATTGCAAATGAAATCCTTTATCCATCATATGACCTACACTTAAAAGATTATGCTTTAAGCCTTTGACATAATATACATTATTAGTATTAGTCTTACCATTCAATGATATTATTCCTTTGCCTTTGATTCTACATGCCTTGTTGTCTCCAAATCTGACTAATCCACCATCAAATTCTTACAGTGTTAGGGACTTTCTCTTATCACCAGTCATATGATATGAGCATCCACTATCTATGACCCATTCATCCTTCTCTTCAATTTCTGTAGCCAAAGCCTGTTCTTCAGTATGAATTTGTTGGTAGTGTATTGTCATTGATGTCAACCAATATAGTCAACCGATATGTAGGAAGAAGTATGAAGGTAGATAAATAAAGTGTCTCACCGGTAAACAATAGATGCAACTATTGGCATTGTGTTTTCATTGATGTCAATCGGTACAGCTTAGTATCGGTATAGCACGACAACCAGTATGGGAGATTGAAGTGTATTGTTTTGATTAATGTCAACCAAAAATGGTGTCATTGATGTCAACCAGTACTGCAAGTCATCGATACACAAGTTAGTGTTTGCTTGTGTTGAAGACAAGTATTGTAGACTAGTATGGTACGATGAATGGTAGAGTAATGTGTTGGCACTGAGATGTTGCCAACTAGCAAGAATGTGCTTGGTAAGTTAGCAAGGTGAGCTAATGAAGAAGTGTAGAACTAATATGTAGTTGGATGTGAAACAATAGGACTCCCACTGGATGACGCGGTCATCATAGGATGCTAATATGACTGACAGAGTTTGGACTACTACAAGATAGTAAAGTAGACAAATGAGATGTCTACTAGGTTATGTGGAGGAGATGTATCTACTCACACAAGGAGGTCTTATTTGTGCAATTGCAGATGCAAAATGAATGACAAGTATCCACTTCCACCAGTAAGAGGTAATATCGAGCTTATCTCCCAATATGCATGGAATGCATCATATCCCTCCAAGATAAGATAGAAAAGTAGAAGGTATGTTATTGAAGGTTCACACTGAATGAACTAGTGAAACACAAGTTTTCATCAAGTATGTGAAACCAAAGATGTGCATCTGATCAGTTAGAGTTGGCAATTTGAGCCATTGAGACAAAGAGACAAGAGTAAAGTAGTGAGGGTTATATTACTTGGACAAACCGATTGAGATGATGTTTGGGTTGATGAAGAAGAAGGCAAGGCTGAGTAGGTATAGACAGAGAGTGAGACTGAAATGCAAATGTCTCAGATGGAAACAGTTGAAGATTGATGACATTTTCTCATCAAGGTGGTTACTGTTAAGTATGTATTAGATATTTGGTTAATCCCAAAGACACTAAGAGGGGGTGGTGATTCAGTGTCTGACCGGTACATGAAAGATTTAAACTTATTTGAAATTCTATAACTAAAATTAATATACCGATAAGAAAATAATAATGTAGTAAAGATAAATAAAATAATTAGCATCAATGCACACCATAACACAAATATTTTTGCAAGGAAACCCGGTAAGGGAAAAACCTCAACGGGATTTGTGACCCAAAATATTTACTCACTGGCCAATATGAATAAATATTACTCAATACAATAGGGGCCTACACATGCAGGAAGGCCAATTGCCTAGAGCTCACTGCTCAACAACAAAAATGGAGTCACACTGATTACACAATTGGATGGTTAAATCCAATAACAATGTACTGCTTGAAAATAGCATCTGCAATGCTGGATTCAGTATCGGTTTAAGCTTTGTCTAATACCCCTACCACAAACCTTGCCAGTAAATGATTATGCTTTCATAAAATAGTCTTTGCTATGCTCTGCTTCTTATTCTCTCTCAAAATAAAAACATCAAAGTGCATAAACAACTATCCAGTATCATATCCCTATCTCATCTCAAATATCACTTATATACACACATACCTACATACATTTCTTTCCTTTCAAATAACCTACAAGATCTCATACATATATGAGTCCTTACAATACATCATGTTGGCCATACAAATATAATTTACATTACAAACAATCTTATTGCCAAGTTGGCTTTGGATGCCAGTATGATCTGTTGCTGGTGTAAATTGGGTGCCGATGTGAATAAGCCTTGTTGTATCTATCGGTGCCGGTAGGTAAAGTTTGTTGCCGGTATAACCTTGTTGAACCTTGTTACCACTTTGTTGCCACTATGAACCTTTTTTCCATCAATGAAAACATGTACCATTCTCATCCAATTGTATAATCCCAACAATCTCCCCCATTAGCATTGATGGCAACACTCATGAGAAAAACCAAAAAATGAAATCCAAAACTAAAAGTGCTCCCCCTAAGTAGATGATCTCCTTTTTTTCACTTGTCACCATGCCTTACACTATATATTTTTCTCATTATAACACTCCCCCTTTGACATCAATGATAAAGGATGTCAAAAGTATCAAAATTTACCTAGATACATGTAGTTTGTTATGTACAATATGAAAAATATCTGCCAAAACCAAGTTAAGACCTTGCAAAATCTTTGTACTCTCATAAATTATTGTCTTTGTCTGCCTCATCATCCTAGTGAGATAATGCATTTGTTGCTCCTGTGATCTTTCTCCTTGAATAGTTGCCCTGGATAGTTCATTCTGGTGAGTTAGTAGATTGTCCAATCTTGGACCAAGTTTATTCTTGAACTCCCAGGTTTTCATCTTCAACCTTGCTTTCTCTCTTTCCAAATTTTCAATTTTCTCTTTATAAATAGCCATTTCCTGATCCAAAATTGATGTTAGTTTTGAAGAACTAGTCATGTTATCTACAATGTCATCAATCTCTTTATGAGTTTTCTTTCTTTGTTCATCAATATATTCTATTAAATGATGAGGTTTGCAGGCTTCCTGGTACAATTCCTTGTATTCCAAAATGGTAGAATTCAATGCCGGTAGCAACAAATCAATCTGTTATGTACAATCCTTTATCATTTTTTCAAATAAATCTTCATTTTCTTTATTTATTCTTTCCTGAATAGTTTCCTCATTTATTGTTAGGTCCCAAAGACAACTAAGAGGGGGGGGGGTGAATCAGTTGTCCAATAAATTCAACCAAAATTAACTTAATCCAAAACTTAATGCTTAATACTGGTAAACCAAACTTTATGTCGATAGATAGTTTTAACAGTTAATTACAGTACTGGTAAAGATTAATGCATGAAATAGAAAGACAATAACATCCACAACACATAACACAAATATTTGTATGTGGAAACCCTATAAGGGGAAAAACCATGGTGTGAAGCCTTACCCACAATCAAATGATACTACTGCAGATAGTATGTGTGTACAATATGGATTCAACACATGCAGAAAGGCTAGCTGCCTAGAGCTCACTGCTCAATCACAAAATGAGAGTCACATTGACTACAATTGGATAGTTAAATCCAATGATAATGTACTACACAAAATAACAACTTCATATGTTGGATTCAGTACCAGTTAAGTTCTGGTTGCCTTCACTAAATGTTCCTTCAACCTTCAAATGATGTTTGCATGTATAGCTCTACTTATTTTCGCATATACCTTATTGCAATATTTTTTGCATTCACACTCCACACTCCGATCTTACAAATAAGATCTTACATATATACCATAACCTAAGACCAATTTGAATAGGCCGGTTCACTAAAAGATATTACAATAAAATCAATTACAAATAAATCAATATCCAATGCATGATGTTAGCTTAATGCATTTACAATAATAATAAGTCATCTCCATACTGTGTTGTGCTAATCTGGAATAGATATGTCTGTCGGTACTTATCCTGGACCTATTTTCTAGTAATAACAAATATGAAAACCTAAATAAACAAATAACCAAATCACCAAAACCAAGTGATTGAATAATGTCTTCGACATAACCAAGTAGTCTCCAAGTCATTCCAAGTGCTGGTGAACAATATAATCTATCGGTGAACCAAATACCAGTGATGTGTATAAGTCTTCGGCTTTGCAGTGAACATAACCAAAACCTCCAAGTGTTGATAAGTGTTGAAAAGTGATGACAAGTGTTGACATCAATGACAAAACCATATCAACATATCTAAAATGCCAACAATCTCCCCCTTTGGAATTGCTAGCAACACAAGATGAAAAAACCATCAAAGTGCCAAAACAAAAATGCCAAAAACCAAAAACCAACAATTTCCCAAAGAGATCATTAACCAAAAATCAAAATATATAATATCTCTCCCCCTAGGAATAATCTCTCCCCAAAAGAAGATCATGTGATTTTCCATATCAATCTCTCCCCCTTTGACATCAAATACCAAAGCAATACAAAACCAAATGCAATCAGTTCAAAGAACTTATCACAAAATACCAACTCATTCAATATACCAACTACTCCCCCTAAGAAGTAGCTTTCCTCATCAAAGCTGAAATAAAACATTTCTTTGTTAATTTTGTCGATTGATGACAAACATCAACTATCTAATTCTCTACTGGTGGGGGTAGGACTCCAAGTTGGTCTCTAAGATATTCAAAAGTTTCCTTAGGCAAAGGATTTGTAAAAATATCCACAATCTGCTCTTTAGTATTAACATAAACCAATTTCACTTCTTTTTCTTCAACATTCTCTTTCAGAAAATTTATTTTGATAGAAACATGTTTAGTTTTAGAGTGAAGTACCAGATTCTTAGATATATCAATTGCTACTATATTATCACAGTAGATGGTTATAGGTTCCTTGCAATTTACCTTTATATCCTTCAACATTTGTTTGATCCATAATACCTATGCACAATTTGTTGCTGCTGCAACATATTCTAATTCTGCTGTTGATAGACTTGTACAACTTCGTTTCTTACACAACCATGAAATTAGTCTTCTACCAAGAAAAAATGCTTCACTGGTGGTGCTTTTTCTATCATCCACATCTCCTACCCAATTTGCATTTGTGTATGCACATAAATTAAAATTTTCATCTCTAGGATACCATAAACCAAGATTTGTAGTGCCTTATAGGTACCGAAAAATCCTTTTCACTATTGATTCATGATTTTCTTTAGGATTACTCTAAAATATTGAAACAATACATATTGTATTCATAATATCAGGTCTTGTTTGTGTCAAATACAGTAAACCTCCTATCATAGACTTGTATCTAGTCGGATTAATAGGCATTGATTCATCCTTCAAAGATAGTTTATCAGTTGTGGTCATAGGTGTGCTTACCAGTTTATAGTTTTCCACACCAAATTTCTTTAGTAATTCCTTTAAGTACTTAGATTGACATAGGAATATACCTTTATCAGTCTATGAAATCTGCAATCCTGAAAAGAATTTTATCTCTCCAATCATAGACATTTCAAATTCTTGTTGTATTTTGTTAGAAAATTCTTTACAAAAACCATCTTCACCTCCAAAGATTATATCATCAACAAAAATTTCAATAACCAAGATGTCATCATTAGTCACTTTGTAGTATAGATTGTTGTCAGCATTACCTTTAGTGTAACCAAGCTTCAAAAGATTTTTGTCCAATCTAGCATACCAAGCTCTAGGAGCTTGTTTCAATCAATATAAAGCTTTCCTTAACCTGCAAACCATGTCTTTGTTATCTGTCAGAGAAAATCCATCAGGTTATCTGTCAAAGAAAATCCATCAAGTTGTTCAATATAAACTTCTTCTTCAAGATCTCCATTCAGAAATGTACATTTAACATCCATTTGATATACTTTATAGTTCTTGTGTGCTGCAAAAGCCAATAAGAGTCTGACTGCCTCAATTCTAGCTACTGGTGCAAAGGTTTCATTGTACTCAATTCCTTCTTTCTGTGAATATCCTTTACACACTAATCTTGCTTTGTTTCTGATTAGCATACCATCTTCATTAAGTTTATTTTTGAAAACCCATTTAGTTCCAATTACATTTTTGTCTTTAGGCCGGGGAACTAATGACCAAGTGTTATTCCTTTCAATTTGTTCCAATTCATCTTCTATCATGCCCGAAATTTAGGGCAAGAATGGGATAATTTTTTTTTTTTAAATCACAACTTAAATCAACAAATTGATATATATAAAATGCTATAATCTGTTTTTGTCTTAACTATATGTGAGTTAACTCTAAACACTAACTTAAGTAAGCAAAAATATTAATTAAATTAAATGCGGAAATACTAAAATAAATATTAATCTAACATATCAATTTAGCCCAATAGATTAATTTAAATCCAAAAATCTAATTTGATAGACAAGGATAATATTAATTTCCAAAAGTCTTTATTTGCTTTTTAAGAAGCAAATAAATTAGTCTTGACACTTAGAATTATAAGTGTCTTTATTTTACTTAACCATAATTAATTATTCGGCTGAGCTAAAACAACTAAAGGGTCGATTACATTTGAAAATGAATATTTTCCTATCAAGTTTAATCACATGCACCTACGGCTAGGAAAGCTAACAAAATTAAGCCCTCTAGTTCAATAATTTACATTTAAAATTTAAATTTCTTAATTGTTTAATTTCCAACACCTAAATTTAATTAATTAAAATTAAAAATTATTTCATAGCCTTTGTTTAAAAAAAAAATTCAAAACATATCTTAATCTCTTTAAATTTAAAAATTAAATATTAACTTCATTAATATTTAATTCATACACATCTCAATCTATTTAAACTTTAAAATTAAATATTAACTTCCTTAATATTTAATTTGAACCATCCCCTCCTATATATATATATATATATATATATATATATATATATATATATATATATATATATATATATTATATATATATATAGATAATGTAGAGTAGAAATTAGGATTCATCACAAGATAAGTAAATCAATCAAAACACAAGACATGCTAGCTCAATCAAAAGAACACTCATTGAAATGAACCTAATTCTAAGCACATTCAATAGAGGCATAAAAACAAAGCATTCAAAATGAAAATTATGCAAACCAGATGTAAGATTGAATACTCCTTCCATGCGGCTCCATTGTTGTTCTTTCCCCTTCAATGGGTTTGTGGATCTCACCTACAAGTGCTCACACAATTGAAAGCAAAAAGCTCAAGAGTACTAGAAACGAAAGTTCGGTAGTTTGATAGAAATTCGTGATTCATGAAGGATTCGAAGGATTCGAAGGATTCGAAGGGAGGGCTTGATTGAAGAAAATTATCCAATTTATAGAGAAATTGGATAAATGACAAAATTGGCATGATGCAATTCAAATGGAAATTGCAAATCAATATGTCAATTATGACAAATTATGCATTTCCATGCACAATTTGATTGATTGATTATGACACATTTCATGTCAAAATTGATTGATTAATCAATTATGACAATTTCATGACAAATTGAAATGCCACTCCCATAGAATTAGGAGATGAATTAGGAGGGAAAAGGAATTAGAAATTTGAAAATTAGGAAATTGAAATTGATGACAAATTAGGAATTAGAAATTGATAAAAATTAGAATTTAGGAATTAGTGAATTAATTAATAATTTTTCATTTATTAATCAATTCACAAAGAAGAATAATTAGCCAATTAAATAAAGATTTAATTGTAATAAGATGACTTAGGATTAATAAATAATTTAGTAATCCTAGAGGAAGAAATGGCGAATTAGGTTAAATGACTAAATCATAAAACCCTAGAAGACGAATTAGAAATGCAAAATGACAATTAGGTCTTGATTGAAGATAATTAATGTCATGATTTCGAATTTGATAAATGACCAATGCGAAAAAATGATTTGATTGATAAATGCGCCAATTGACGAGGAACAATGACAAATTGATCCAAATTGACATAATTGAGACAAGCAATGATCGATGACAAATCGGTCGCAAAATGACAAGATTGACAAAAGGACAAGAATCGACAACAAAATAGATTGCAAGATGACAAGATTGGAAATGACCACGATCGATGACAAATCGATCGCAAAATGACAAGATTGATAACGACCACGATCGATGACAAATCGATCGCATGATGACAAGATTGAACATGACAACGATCGATGACAAATCGATCATTAAAATGACAAGATTGAAGGATTGATGATAAATCGACAAGATTGAAAAGAGGACAAAACCCTAATTAGGATTGACGATGTCCAAAATGATAAGATTGATGATAAGATTGATAAGAGAACAATGATTGATGACAAATGAATACACACATTGATGCGACAGAGTAAAATCGATCAAAATCATGACTGGATAATGTTGTCAACAAGACCAAATTCGAAGGCGAGATGAATGAAGAATGTAGAAGAATGACTCGATGTTCGCAAATGATAAAGACCAAGTGCATGACATAGGAGAAATGTTAATGCGATGCAAAAACCTAAAATGAGGCAATGCGCAATTGTTAAAGTATGACTTCGCAAGCGTTGACCATTTTTGGGTGTCTACAGATAAAATTATATATAATAATACATAATAAAACCATAGGGTTTTACCCATGCAAACCCTAATCCTTATTTATAATATAAAATAAGGCTCTCCTTATTTTTTTATTATTTTCATTAACATATTTTTACCCTAGCCCTAACCGGGCTAGGGTTTTCTTCTCTTTTTTCTTTTTCTTGGTTTGGGTCTATGCAAGGGCCGAAGGATGAATAACGAGAAGCGGCGGCCATGCTTGCAGGTTCAGCGTTTTGGGGAGACGGTGTCGGCCAAGGCCGCCCACTCTGCATTGCACAGTGTTCGGCCCCACCATCGACTGTGTAGTGCACAGTGTGTGGCACCGCCGTCCACTATGCAGTGTACAGTGTGTGGCCCCGCCGTCCACTGTGCATTGCACAGTGTTCGGCCCCCACCCTTAAATTTATTTTTTTTCTTTTTTTTTTGTATTGTTATTTAAATAAAAAAAGATTTTTTTTTTTTTATTTGTTGAATATTTAAGAATTTATATATATATATATATAATTATATATCTAAATTAGAATTTTTTTCTTTTGAAAAGGGCTCAATTTATCATTATTAAATGTAACTAAATTTATTTCCATAGGTATAAATTCTATTTAAATTTAGTTTTAGATCTAGGGCATTTTCTTTGCAAATAAAAGATGAAATACCTTTATTTTAACTACATGTTAAATTTAGAGCATCCTTGAAAACCTATGTTGTTATTCTGTATACTTTAAAACCATTTTAACAGATAAATCAAAGGCTTCAAATTTAATTAATGGTATAAACATCTCTTAAATATAAATGTGAAGCAGCTAAAATTTAAATAAGATAGTTTGTTGTTTTCTCAGATTTGTTTTCCATAAGTAATTAAAAATTGACAGTAATATTTAAACTTAAAACGCTACCATTTAGATCTAGAAATTATTTATTTCCAATTAAAATATTTAACCTTAGATTTTATTTTCTGTACATAAACAATGACAGTATTTAATAAATTCAATCACCAACTATATACATGACCCAATTTAATAAAATTACCACCAGCTAGATAAATCTAGATTTTATTAAAATAAAACTTTAGAAATAACTATAATAAATTATGATTTTCATTTTCTGCAATAAACAAAATGATAGATTTAAATAAAGCTAAATATTGCATTACCATGTATTTTCATTTTCTGCAATAAACAAAATCGCAGACTTAAATAAAACTAAATATTTTGATTATAAATGTATTAACGGAGTGAATACATTTATTTCTTTTCAAAACACCCTAAACACATCAAATATTTATTTTCAAAATTTTAGGAACTAAAACCCGAAATAATCATTTCTTTTTTTCTGCAATCTAACATAAATGACTATTACAAATCTTTAAATCTTATCTCCAAGATACTCAAGATACTTTTGTCATTTTACAAATAGGTTTCTCATTTCTAATAAATGAGGAAAATAATAAATACATTTTCCAAATATATTTTTGCAACAACTATTTCTAGCCACATCTACTTGTCATGTTAATCTCTTCAACAACCTGCAAATAAATCAAAGGCTGTGACCACAAAGAGCTTACCTCCCAGCCTAGGCTAACTGGTAGCCACCCTCAAGCTCGAAGAACCAAGCCCTAGACAGGTAACACACATGCAAACACAAAAGACAAGGGAAAACACAATTTCAAACACAATCCCAACCTAGCCTACACTACACCACACATTTGTGATGTCTTTTCAAGGGTGGTAGTGGACCCAGTACCCTGAGGAGACTGCAAGTATGGTAAAACATATAGCTACATCATGGCAAATCAAATACATCAAGTATAACAACCCCATATTCCTTATGCCCCTTAAGGCATTCATGCCTTATTTCCCTCCGTATGACCCCTAATGCATAAACAAGCCATGCAGCAAGGGTCACAGAAAATCCCTTGTGATCACTCTCATAATGAGAACCTCTCACTCGAGGGCTGTCACTTCTATCACCCACAAGACCATCCTCTCTCCCAAGAGTAGGTGGTCTTGATTACTCCCAAAACACATACATTACATAAGCACCAAACACCAAATAAATTTCCAAGAAATACATGCAAGAAAACTAGTCTTTTACACAAGCATTTCTTTCAAAACAACATGCAATAAGAAAATGTTATAAGAAAGGTGAAACCAACCTTCAACTGCCCAAGGGTATGCTAGTTTTGTTGAGGATGAGCATGCCAAATCCACAAGTCTTTCCTTTCTACAGTTAGCCAAATTCTTAATTCACAATCTATCTTTTCTCTTTCAAATTTTCTTGTCTCCAAAAATGGAGAGTGGGTCATTACCCACAAAATCTCTCATTCTTGCTTAAGAAGACACTAGTGAGAGTTCTCACCAGTTTCTAAAACTAAAAAGGAAAGAAAGGTAAAATGGGAAAGGGAACTCTCATTCAAGAAAAGGAAGGTTAACAACTTAGTTCAAGCCTTCTAATTTCAATTTTCGCACAACTTAGAAAAGCCACTTTTTAGCGTGTTTAAATGGTCATATGGGAGTAAAAACATGCCTAAAATTACTCCTAACCCTTAGGTATACCTTATGGGCTTTAGGAAACCCTAATAAACTACCCCTAGGAGTCCATTTAACCCTTTTTAAACCCGTTTGAAGTTAATTTTCGGGTCAAACCTAAGTTGACTACCCCAAAGATTCTCTACCTAGGGCAATTATGGAATCACATTAAATTAATTGAAAAAGCTATAGTTAAACAATTCCCTGCAAGAGACAAATTTAAAAACTCAAACATAAATCCACACATGCGTCAAGTGACACAAAGAAAATACTTTTACAAAATTATACATGAAATCATGTCTCTTGTTGGATTTAAATAAATCAATTAAATAACATTTAACACACATGCATCATTTACTATTATGAATAAAATATGATAGAAATGGGGTGTTGTCTCTCCAAATAGACAAACCCTAGTTTTACGAATGTACATAGGTCTAGGTTTGGTTCTCTGTAATATTTCCATGGTCAGATGGATAAATTCCTGTGCATCTCAATTACACATTAGTAACTTCAAATAACCTTATATAATATAAAACACATGAATGAGAATACACATCAAACACTTTGCATACAATATATATATATATATATATATAACAAATCAATACATCTTACATCCCAATAAATCCACATAAGAAATTATCATAATTCTCCTAATTTTGATCCATACATAAAACATACATCCTGATTCTATCATCATAATAAAGTCTTGCAATTCCAATAATGACATATATCATCATAAATCTATCCTATTCTAGAATCATATAGAGATGTATATCATAATGCATATAAATGAAGCATCAAGATAAATCAATGTTATCCCAAATCATGGAATCATATAAGTTATAAATCAAAATGCATAAAATAAAGTATCCAAAATAGTCTCATCATATAAGATCACTGAAATGCTAGAATAAGTCAGGGTAGGGCCTCACACCCTCCCCCTCTAGGCATGAACTTCCTCCTGGAGTTCATCAAAAAGGTGGGGTTACTCTGATCTCATACATGCTGCATCCTCCCATGAAGTCATAACCTCATTATAGGAATCCCACTAGACCCTAACCTAGTCCAGCTCTCGACCTTGAAGGGCCAGCGTTTGGCATGCCAAAATGCGAATGGACTCCAAAGCTAGTTGCCCGTCTGACTCCACCTGCAAGGCATCCCAATCTAAAATGTGAGACTCATCATAGATATACTTCCTCAGTACTGATACATGGAACACATTGTGGATGTGTGATAGGCTAGGTGGAATGCTAAATGGTAGGCAATTGGTCCTATCCTCTCAAGGAGCTGAAAAGGTCCTACAAAGTGAGGTGCAAGCTTAGAACCCTTTCTGTAATGGATTGGACTCTTATGCAACCACACTCTCAAGAAGACTCTGTCTCCAACCAAGTAGCTATGATCTATCCTCTTTGCATCAACATATTTCTTCTATCTATCTTGAGTCTCTCTAAGATGTTGCCTAATCAAATCCACCTGCTGTTCCATATCCCAAACTATCTCTAGCCCAATAGCAACTCTTTCCTCTATGCAGTTCCAACTCAACGGTGTCCTACAAGGCCTGTCATATAATGCCTGATAGGGTGGCATCCCTAAAGAAGTGTGATGCCCATTGTTGTAGGCAAACTCCTCTAAGGGAAGGTACTCTTCCCATCTGGTGTGATGATCCATGACGTACATGTGGAGCATATCCTCTAACACCTGATTAACCCTCTTTGTTTGACCATCTATTTCTAGATGATAGGTTGTACCGAAGATGAGCTTAGTGCCCATAGCTGCCTGAAATGCCTTCCAAAAGGAAGAAGTGAAGAGGGAATCCCTATCAGAAATAATCTTGTGTCGGATGCCATGAAGTTTGACAATGTCTCGCAAGAACACCTTTGCCACTGCTGGTGTTGTGAAAGTAGTCTGAACTAGTGAAAAGTGGGCCACTTTGGTCAACTTGTCAACTGTCACCAAGATAGCATCATGGTGAAGAGAAGACATAGGAAGACCAATGACGAAATCCATGGATATAGTATCCCACTTCCACTATGGTATAACATGAGACTAGAGCAACCCACTTGGATGGCAGTGCTTCGCCTTGACTCTCTAACACTCGAGGCACCGGGCTACTAACTCTGCAATGAGTTGTCATATTCTTGGCCAATGATATAACTGCCTCAGATCAGCATGCATCTTCTTAACTCTGGGATGCACTACATAAGGAGCTCTATGAGCCTCCATGATAATGAACTCTCACAATCCTCTGGAAGAAGGTACATAGATGTGCCCTCTATGGCATAATATCCCATCAAACTCCAAAGAATAATCCACATATTTCCCCTCTAGAGTATCTTGAGATCGTATCACCTGACAAACCTCTGAATACGATCCATCCTCTGGAAAATGCTGTAGTATACGATCTCTCAAATCTGTGCCCATAGATATGGTGTAAACCTTGTGACGTCTCATACTCAAAGCATCTGCAACTACATTTTCCTTTCCTTTGATGTAGTGAATGTCAAAATCATATTCTCACAAGAACTCCATCCATCTCCTCTGACGTGCACTAAGGTTCGGCTGAGTGAAAATGTACTGAAGACTCTGATGGTCTGAATGAAGCTCAAAGTGATGACCTAACAAGAAGTGTCTCCACCTCACAAGTGCATGCACTACTGCTACAAGCTCAAGGTCATGAGTAGGGTAGTTAAGTTCATGAGTCTTAAGTTTCCTAGACTCAAAAGCTATAGCCCTACCATCCTGCATAAGAATTGCTCCTAAACCCTCTTGGGAAGCATCTATGCAAACCATGAAGTCAGCTGAGGGATCTGGTACTACAAGGATAGGTGTGCTAGTTAGTGCCTTTTTGAGTTCCGAAAAGGCCCTCTCACACTTCTCTGTCCACTCAAATTTCTTCCCTTTACGCTGAAGAGAAGTAATAGGATGCGCGTTTCTAGAGAATCCCTCAACAAAGCATCAGTAATAACCTGCTAAGCCCATGAAGCTCCTGACCTTTGTCACACTGATTGGTGCTAGCCAATCCATAATGGCTCTGATCTTTGATGGGTCTACTGAGATCCCATCACTGGAAATAATGTGCCCAAGGTACTTGACCTCTGATTGAAAGAATGCACACTTCGACAAACTACCATACAACTGATTGTCCTGCAAACACTATAGAACCTGCCTCATGTGCTCCTCATGCTCCTTCTCATTCTAAGAATATATCAAAATATCATAGAGGAACACAATCACAAAATAGTCCAAAAATGTGTGGAATGCCCCATTCATGAGGCTCATGAAAATAGCTGGAGCATTCGTAAGACCGAATAGGACCATGGTGAACTCATAGTGGCCATATCTAGTGCAAAATGCGATCTTGTGGATATCGCTTTCCACTATTCTCAACTGATGGTATCTAGACTTCAGATCAATTTTGGAAAATACTTTGGCACCCTGAAGTTGGTCAAATAAATCATCAATTCTGGGCAAAGGATATCGGTTCTTGATGGTTACTTTATTTAACTACCGATAGTCCATGCATAATTGAAGAGATCCATCCTTCTTCTTCATGAAGATGATTGGTGCAACCCAAGGGGATATGCTAGGATGAATATGACCCTTCTCAAGGAGTTCCTCAAGCTGCATCTTGAGCTCATTAAGTTCATTTGTGGTCATCCTATAAGGTGCTCTAGAAACTGGTTTGGCTCCTAGTATGAGGTCTATATGAAAATCAATCTCTCTATAGGCCGACATTCCAAGTAGCTCTAAAGGAAACACATCTGAATATCCCTTAAGGATAGGATGGTCATCAAGTGATGTCTCCTTTTCATCCTCTTCTCCTCGATCAGTGATGGTGATACCAAAAAGTTGACATCCCTTTCGTATGCTCTGCTTAAGCTACATAGCAGAAATCATACGAAGAGACATGAGTCTCTAAATCTTGGTGATCACTATGGGTGAACCATCATCATCCTGACACTTGATCTTTTTCAGATGACAATCCATCTTGGCTCTATGGGCATAAAGCCAATCCATGCCAAGTACGATGCCATATGATCCGAGTGGGGTAACTCTAAGGTCTACTTCGGTGGTGGTATTGTCAATCTACAGCTGACATGCCCTAACCTCTAATTCCATTGACACTCTAGCCCCTGAAGCTAATTCCACTTCCCAACTGACACCCTGTCTAGTTGCCACTAGCCCGCAATGCTCCACAACCAATGGAGATATAAAGGAGTCAGTAGCTCCTGAATCAAATAATATAGATACCTACTTCTGATCATACCTACAGTCTCAATGACCATGGCCTGGTGCTCAGCCTGGTAGTTGTCAACCATTGCAAAGACTCTATGGGACGTACCCATGTCTCCAACTAAAGGCTCTGATGTAGCCATCCTCTGATTCCCTACCATCTGACCCTAAGGACAATCCCTTGCCATATGCCCCATGGCTCCACATGTAAAGCAAGCACTGCATGCCTGAAACTGGGTGCCCTGAGGCCTAGAGAAAGCCTATCCCCTTGTCCTACTAGAACCACTGTACCCACCCCTGGAGGACTGTTGAGTCCTCACCGGAGGTGTGTAAGGAACCTGAGCTCTTTGATCTCACCTTTGACCCTAAGACTACCACTGCTTGGGCTTAGCGTCCTACTAATACTACAGAGGCTTCTGCCTCTAGTTCTATTGTGAGTGTTATGGAGGAGGGGGTTTGGAGAACCCTTGAGAGTTTCTATTATTTCCCTTCCAATGGGGTTTTTGAAATCCATATGTCTAGGGTATAGGGTTTCGATTTTGGAACCGATCCTTGGTAGCCTGGGGTCTGACCTGAATCTCCTCTACTATCAATGCCTTCTCCATAGCAACCCGAAGGCTCCCTGGAGTGGACATCCTCATTGGTCTTTCTATGCCAACATTCAACCCTCTAATGAAATGGTTGACGAGTAGTTTCTCATCTTTTAGGTAGTCCACATAGGGCAAGAGCTCAAAGAATTTTCTCTCGTACTGGGTCACTAAGAGACCCTTTTGCTGGAGGTCATGAAATTCATCTATCCTATGCTGTCTATAATGCTCTGACAAGTAGCTCTCCCTAAATCTCTTTGTAAATATCTCCCATGTGAGAGTATCAGGTACTAATCCACACTTATATTCCTCCTGTCTCCAAAATGTGGAGGTCATTCCTCTCAATAGATGGACTGCTACACATGCTTTTAGATTGCTCTCATAAGAGCACAATGCAAAGAACCTCTCAAGGCTCAAAAGCCAAGCCTCAGCTTCTACCCCGTCGGTAGATCCCCCAAAAGATGGTGGCTGTAGGCACATAACCTCTCTGAGAAGATCCCCTAGCTCCCAATGAGCTCTCTCATAATACACTAGCCCTGCCACTAGAGATGGTCCTAGTTGATGCATAGACTCAGGGTCATTCCCACCCTGACTCTCTATGGGAATAGGAGGTGGACTCCTGCTCTGTTCCTTATCTGTCGATCTATGACTCCCTGAGTTTTGATTTTCAACATGTTGATCCCCTGCTGGAAGCCTATCCTAGACTATACAAATTAGGTTCTGGATTGCTTCTAAGAGGTTTCAGTTTGGATCAACTAGCTATTCGGGAGGAGCCTCTAGGTTCAC
This sequence comes from Cryptomeria japonica, assembly GCF_030272615.1. Lineage (NCBI taxonomy): Eukaryota > Viridiplantae > Streptophyta > Pinopsida > Cupressales > Cupressaceae > Cryptomeria > Cryptomeria japonica. The sequence goes on along the minus strand of NC_081415.1, from coordinate 93,560,261 downwards.
TTCTAGAACCAATTCCTCCCTATCTACCTCTTTGTGTGCTATGCATACACGCCTAGGACCCCTTCCGCACTTGCGAGCTTGTTGCGTAGTTAGAGGCATCCTAAGAGAAAAATAAAATAAAATAAATTAAATCACTACTTTTCTTTGTAAACATATTTAATTAATTAAATTTAAATATCCTAGAAAATTAATATAATAAAATTAATTAAATAATTTAAAAGCAAAATGTAATGGAGAAAGATTCCTAGTGTGGAAACCTTGTTCTGATACCAAAATGTCATGCCCAAAATTTAGGGCAAGAACGGGATAATTTTTTTTTTTAAATCACAACTTAAATCAACAAATTGATATATATAAAATGCTATAATCTATTTTTGTCTTAACTATATGTGAGTTAACTCTAAACACTAACTTAAGTAAGCAAAAATATTATTTAAATTAAATGCAGAAATACTAAAACAAATATTAATCTAACTCATCAATTTAGCCCAATAGATTAATATAAATCCAAAAATCTAATTTGATAGACAAGGATAATATTAATTTCCAAAAGTCTTTATTTGCTTCTTAAGAAGCAAATAAATTAGTCTTGACACTTAGAATTATAAGTGTCTTTATTTTACTTAACCATAATTAATTATTCGACTGAGCTAAAACAACTAAAGGGTCGATTACATTCAAAAATGAATATTTTCCTACCAAGTTTAATCACATGCACCTATGGCTAGGAGACCTAACAAAATTAAGCCCTCTAGTTCAATAATTTACATTTAAAATTTAAATTTCTTAATTGTTTAATTTCCAACACCTAAATTTAATTAATTAAAATTAAAAATTATTTCACAGCCTTTTTAAGAAAAAAAAATTCAAAACAAATTTTAATCTCTTTAAATTTAAAAATTAAATATTAACTTCATTAATATTTAGTTCATACACATCTCAATCTATTTAAACTTTAAAATTAAATATTAACTTCCTTAATATTTAATTTGAACCATCTCCTCCTATATATATATACAAATATATATATATATATATATATATATATATATATATATATATGTATATATATATATATATATATATATATATATATATATATATTTGTATATATATATATATAATTATATATAATAATACATAATAAAACCATAGGGTTTTACCCATGCAAACCCTAATCCTTATTTATAATATAAAATAAGGCTCTCCTTATTTTTTTATTATTTTCATTAACACATTTTTACCCTAGCCCTAACCGGGCTAGGGTTTTCTTCTCTTTTTTTTTTTCCTTGGTTTGGATTTGTGCAGGGGCCAAAGGATGAATAACGAGGAGCCGCGACCATGATTGCAAGTTTGGTGTTTTGGGGAGACGGTGCCGGCCAAGGCCACCCACTGTGCATTGCACAGTGTTCGGCCCCACTGTCCACTATGCAGTGCACAGTGTTCGGCCCCACTGATCACTATGCATTGCATAGTGTTCAGCCTCCCCCCATTAAATTTAATTTTTTTCTATTTTCTTTCATATTTTTATTTAAATAAAAAAAAAGATTTATTTATTTTTTTAAAATTTGTTGAATATTTAAGAATTATATATATATATATATATATATATATTTGTATATATAATTATATATCTAAATCTGAATGTTTTTGTTTTGAAAAGGGCTTATTTTATCATTATTAAATGTAACTAAATTTATTTCTATAGGTATAAATTCTATTTAAATTTAGTTTTAGATCTAGGGCATTTTCTTTGCAAATAAAAGATGAAATACCTTTATTTTAAGTACGTGTTAAATTTAGAGCATCCTTGAAAACCTATGTTGTTATTCTGTATATTTTAAAACCATTTTACCAGATAAATCAGAGGCTTTAGATTTAATTAACGGTATAAATATCTCTTAAATATAAATGTGAAGCAGCTAAAATTTAAATAAGATAGTTTGTTGTTTTCTCAGATTTGCTTTCCATAAGTAATTAAAAATTGACAGTAATATTTAAACTTAAAATGCTACCATTTAGATCTAGAAATTATTTATTTCCAATTAAACTATTTAACCTTATATTTTATTTTCTATACATAAACAATGACAGTATTTAATAAATTCAATCACCAACTATATACATGACCCAATTTAATAAAATTACTAGCAGCTAGATAAATCTAGATTTTATTAAAATAAAACTTTAGACATAACTATAATAAATTATGATTTTCATTTTCTGCAATAAACAAAATGATAGATTTAAATAAAGCTAAATATGGCATTACCATGTATTTTCATTTTCTGCAATAAACAAAATGGCAGACTTAAATAAAACTAAATATTTTGATTATAAATGTAGTAAGGGAGTGAATACATTTCTTTCTTTTCAAAACACCCTAAACACATCAAATATTTATTTTCAAAACTTTAGGAACTAAAACCCGAAATAATCATTTCTTTTTTTCTGCAATCTAACATAAATGAATATTACAAATCTTTAAATCTTATCTCCAAGATACTCAAGATACTTTTGTCATTTTACAAATAGGTATCTCATTTCTAATAAATGAGGAAAATAATAAATACATGTTCCAAATATATTTTTGCAACAACTATTTCCAGCCACATCTACTTGTCCTCTTAATCTCTTCAACAACCTACAAATAAATCAAAGGTTGTGACCACAAAGAGATCACCTCCCAGCCTAGGCTAACCGGTAGCCACCCCCAAGCTCAGAGAACCAAGCCCTAGACAGGTAACACACATGCAAACACAAAAGACAAGGGAAAACACAATTTCAAACACAATCCCAACCCAGGCTACACTACATCACACATTTCTGATGTCTTTTCAAGGGTGGTAGTGGACCAAGTACCCTGAGGAGACTGCAAGTATGGTAAAACATATATCCACCTCATGGCAAACCAAATACATCAAGTATAACAACCCCATATTCCTTATGCCCCCCAAGGCATTCATGCCTTATTTCCCTCCTTATGACCCCCAATGCATAAACAAGCCATGCAGCAAGGGTCACATAAAATCCCTTTTGAGCACTCTCATAAGGAGAGCCTCTCACTTGAGGGCTGTCACCTCTACCACCCACAAGACCATCCTCTCTCCCAAGAGTAGGAGGTCTTGATTACTCCCAAAACACATACATTGCATAAGCACCAAACACCAAATAAATTTCCAAGAAATGCATGCAAGAAAACTAGTCTTTTACACCAACATTTCTTTCAAAACAACATGCAATAAGAAGATGTTACAAGAAAGGTGAAACCAACCTTCAACTACCTAAGGGTATGCCAGTTTTGTTGAGGATGAGCAGCCCAAATCCACAAGTCTTTCCTTTCTACACATAGCCAAATTCTTAATTCACAATCTATCTTTTTCCTTTCAAATTTTCTTGTCTCCAAAAATGGAGAGTGGGTCATTACCCAAAAAATCTCTCATTCTTGCTTAAGAGGACACTAGTGAGAGTTCCCACCGGTTTCTAAAACTAAAAAGGAAAGAAAGGTAAAATGGGAAAGGGAACTCTCATTCAAAAAAAAGGAAGGTTAACAACTTAGTTCAAGCCTTCTAATTTCAATTTTCGTACAACTTAGAAAAGCCACTTTTTAGGGTGTCCAAATGGTCATATGGGAGTAGAAACATGCCTAAAATTACTCCTAACCCTTAGGTATACCTTATGGGCTTTAGGGAACCCTAATAAACTACACCTAGGAGTCCATTTAACCCTTTTTAAACCCCTCTGAAGTTAATTTTCGGGTCAAACCTAAGTTGACTACCCCAAAGATTCTCTACCTAAGGCAATTATGGAATCACATTAAATTAATTGAAAAAGCTATAGTTAAACAATTCCCTGCAAGAGACAAATTTAAAAACTCAAACATAAATCCACACATGCGTCAAGTGACACAAATAAAATACTTTTACAAAATTATACATGAAATCGTGTTTCTTGTTGGATTTAAATAAATCAATTAAATAACATTTAACACACATGCATCATTTACTATTACAAATAAAATACGACACAAATGGGGTGTTGTCTCTCCAAATAGACAAACCCTGGTTTTACGAACATACATAGGTCTAGGTTTGGTTCTCCGTAATATTTCCATGGTCACATGGATAAATTCCTACACATCTCAATTACACATTAGTAACTTCAAATAACTTTATATAATATAAAACACATGAATGAGAATACACATCAAACACTCTATATACAATATATATAAAACAAATCAATACATCTTACATCTCGATAACTCCACATAAGCAATTATCATAATTCTCCTAATTTTGATCCATACATAAAAGATACATCCTGATTCTATCATCATAATAAAGTCCTACAATTCCAATAATGACATATATCATCACAAATCTATCCTATTCTAGAATCATATAGAGATCTATATCATAATGCATATAAATGAAGCATCAACATACATCAATGTTATCCCAAATCATGGAATCATATAAGTTCTAAAACAAAATGCATAAAATAAAGTGTCAAAAATAGTCTCATCATATAAGATCACTGAAATGCTAGAATAAGTCGGGGTAGGGCCTCACATCTTCCATAGCTTTAATGCAATATTTATCTTCACATGCCTCATTAATTGATGTAGGTTCAATTTGAGAAATAAGACATACCTCTTCATTTGTCAATCTTCCTCTAGTCATAACTTTTTAAAATTTGTTTCCAACTATCTGATCTTTGGAATGATTCAGTCTTACGTACCGGGGTGTTTTTACTTGTTGTTGTTCTTCAGTGACTTTTGAATCTCTAGATGATGTCAGTGTCACTAGATCACCATTCTATACTAGTGTATTCATAATAGGTTCATTTGTGATTATCTCTATTGCTAGTTCAGAGTCTGTGTACCTTGAGTTTCCTGTAAACTGTTCATCAATCTTCACATTTGCACTCTCAACAATTTTCTGCAATCTCTTGTTAAAACATATATATGCCTTGCTCTTAGATGAATAACCAAGAAATATTCCTTCATCACTTCTAGGATCAAATTCGCAAATATACTCATCTCTTCTAATATAGCATTTACTTCCAAATATTCAGAAATATTTAAGAGTAGGAGTATTACAAAACCATAGTTCATGTGGGGTCTTACCGGTTTCACCTCTGATGTGAACTCTATTAAATTTATAAACTATTTTATTGACCACATCTCTCCAATATATATGAGGTAGATTTGCTTTTGATATCATACTTCTGGCTACGTCCAAGATAGTTCTATTTTTCCTTTCCACAACTCCATTCTGCTGGGGTGTCTGGGGTGTTGATAACTATAATTATGATCCCATTCACTTCACAGAATGTATTAAATTCCTTAGATATGAATTCACCTCCTTGATCTGATCTCAAACATTTAATTTTCTTGCCGGTTTCATTTTCTACCATCACCTTGAATAGTTTGAATTTCCCAAATGCTTTAGATTTTTCTCTGAGAAAAGTACCCCAGCACATTCTAGAATAGTCATCAATGATTAGCATAAAATACCTATCTCCTTATATACTTCTAGTTCTTGTTGGACCATATAAATCAGTATGAATTAAATCAAGAACATTGTTAGACTTCTCCAGAACACTCTTGAAAGTTGCTCTAACTTGTTTTCCTAATTGACATTCCTTATGTACCAGATTGTGAGGTTTAACAATCTTAGGTAAATCTCTAACTGCGTTAGTAGTACTGATTTTCACAATGCAATCAAAATTTACATGACAAAGTATCTTATGACATAATGAACTTTTATCAATATGTGCAATCAAACATGCTTTCTCATTGTTGTTCAAATGAAAGATATTGCCTCTAGTTTGATTATTGGTTGCCATTTACATACTAGTTCTGTTTAAGATTTTACATTTACCATTCTTGAATTGTAACTGAAATCCTTTCTCAACTAATTGACCAACACTCAAAAAATTATGCTTCAAACCTTCAACATAGTAAACTTTATTAGTATTGTGCTTACCATCAAAAGATATAGTGCCTTTTCCTTTGATAAAACAAGTTTTATCATCTCTAAATCTTACTAGACCTCCATTGTATTCCTAAAAGGTTAAGAATTTACTCTTATCACCAGTCATATGATGTGAACATCCCAAGTCAATAATCCATTCATCCTTATCTTCAATTTTAGCTGTCAGGGCCTGCTCTACTGGTTGAACAGTAGGTGCTGGTTGATCTTCTGTTATAGCAACAAAAGCCCATCCATTGTCTGTCAAATCCTCATTAGAATCATCAGTAACTCCTTCTTCAACATAATAACAAGATTTGTCTCTCTTCTTCTTAAACTTTTATTTTTGATAGTCAGGTTTAGGCTTATATGTTCTTTTAACTTCTTCTCTTAATCTTGCATATCTATCAGGACATCTAGAAGCCATATGACCAATCTTATTATAGTTAAAATATTTAAATGGTGATTTACCTTCATACTTACTTCCAATTGGACCTTTAGGCATTTTCCTTGCAAATAGTGCTTCAAGTTCTTAAAGTTCTTCATTTTCTCTCCTGCTTTCTTCAAGTTCTCTTACATAGAAGGCTTTCCAATTAGATTTAACAAATGATGATGATGATGATGTTGTTGATGATGATGCCTTAAAAGCTAGATCTATCTTGATAGTAGTAACAGTACCAAATTCCTCAAGGTCAAAAGCTGAAAGTTTTCCAACCAAAGTGTCTCTAGATACTGATGCATTAGGCATTGTTCTCAATTCATTTATAGCAGTAACTTTCATTTTATATGCTAGTAGTAAAGCTCTTAAAACTTTAGAAACAATCTCATCTTCACTTAAGGTTCCTCCACAACATTGTATACCCAAAACAATTTCATTTACTCTTTCCATAAAAGAAGAAATTCTTTCATCTTCTTCCATTTTCAGACTTTCATACCTAACCCAGAAGCATTCAAGTTTTGCAATTTTGACTATGGAAACTCCTTCATTCAATGTTTCCAGTTTGTCCCAAATAGCTTTAGCAGTGGATTTGTCTAACAATCCCATGACTTGCTAATCTGATAATGCACTCAAAAGTGCTTCTCTCGCTTTGCAATCATTTTCCTCATCTTTAGCCAAGTTAGGTGGATTAGGTTGACCTTGAGTAGGAGCAGTATAGCCATTCTTTGTAACATCCCATATGTCCTTTCCAATGTAATTCAAATGTGTCTCCATCCTGATCTTCCATATGCCATAGTTAGTTCCATCAAGTTTCAGACTGTCCTTCCTGAAATAGTTAGAAGACATTGGATCTCCTCAAGCTGTTAAACTTATGCAAAAAGAGGACTAGGCTCTGATACCAATTGTTAGGTCACAGAGACAACTAAGAGTGGGGGGGGAGGTGAATCAGTTGTCCAATAAATTCAACCAAAATTAACTTAATCCAAAACTTAATGCTTAATAATGGTAAACCAAACTTTATGCCAATAGACAGTTTTAACAGTTAATTGCAGTACCGGTAAAGATTTTTGCATGAAATAGAAAGACAATAACATCCACAACACCTAACACAAATATTTGTATGTGGAAACCCTATAAAGGGAAAAACCATAGTGGGAAGCCTTACCCACAATCAAATGATACTACTATAGATAGTATGTGTGTACAATATGGATTCTGCACATGCAAAAAGGCCAGCTACCTAGAGCTCACTGCTTAATCACAAAATGAGAGTCACACTGACTACAATTGGATGGTTAAATCCAATGATAATGTACTGCACAAAATAGCATGTTCATATGCTGGATTCAGTACTGGTTAAGTTCTAGTTGCCTTCACTAAACCTTCCTTCAACCTTCAAACCACGTCTGCGTGTATAGCTCTACTTATTTTCACATATACCTTATTGTAACCTTTTTCGCATTCACATTCCACACTTCGGTCTTACAAATAAGATCTTACATATATACCATAACCTAAGACCAATTTGAATAGGTCATCTCACTAAAAGATATTACAATAAAATCAATTACAAATAAATCAATATCTGATACATGATGTCGGCTTAATGCATTTACAATAATAATAAGTCATCTCCATAACATGTCGTGCTGATCTGGAATAGATATGTCTGCCAGTGCTTATCCTAGACCTATTTGCCAGTAACAACAAATATGCAAACCTAAGTAAACAAATAACCAAATCGCCAAAACCAAGTGATCAAATAATGTCTTCAACATAACCAAGTAATCTCCAAGTCATTCCAAGTGCCGGTGAACAATATAATCTGTTGGTGAACCAAATACCAGTGACTGTGTATAAGTCTTTGGCTTGCCGGTGAACATCAATTACAAAACCATATCAACATATCCAAAATGCCAACATTTATTTTATCTACTATTTGAATGTTAGAAGAAATGAATTTGGACAATGTGTCAAATTTACTTATTGAGACAACAATGTGATCTACCTTGCACGTCAGTGCCATCATTTGCAAAATTGGTAGAGAGTCATCAATAGCCTTAAATTCTAAGGCATTGCATTCAGTTATTTTCTTTATAGAATTTAATAATACATATGTTACAGTTGCCAGTCTAAAATCCATAGTAGAAGTACTGGGAGAAGTTCAAGGTTCTGCAATAATTTTATTCTCATATTGAGATACATGTTCAACCACCTTAACCACTTCCTTATTCTCATATCGAGATTATCTATGTTCTTGTTTTGCCACTATCTTAATATTCAACAAAGTGTCAACAGTCCTGACTGGTGAGTCGACATTTTCAACATTTATAGATTCAAATTTCTTCTCCTTAGAAATTTCCTTATGCATTACAATATTGATGTCCTGAGTGTCAACATTCATTGTGAATAGAATGTTTGACTCGGGATCAATATCATCTTCTTTCACTTCCTCTGAGTTCTCTTCATGCTGATTTTGCATTTCTATCGGTGCCTCTGCTACTGTCATTGGGGTGTCCTATGCCAATGGAGGTAAGTTACCTTTTATGGTGAAATCAGGAACACTACCAACCTTACTCTTACCCTTATCTTCTTTCTGATATACCTTAGTGAAGGATTTGTCAACTTTTTGTCTATCTTTTTCTTCCCTTTTCTCTTTCTCAACAAAGAATATGTCCAACTTATCAGTTGTCTCATCTGCTATTTCCATTACTCTATCGGCCATGAGGCTTACTTGCTGGTGACCACTTACAAAAGTAGTCTTGCTAGCTTCAGATTTCAAATCATCAATTTCTCGCTTAGACATAACAGGATGAATAGCCAACAATGCCTCAACCTTTAGTTTCTTATCTAATTCCATAATAGACATTCTCTTGGCTTCAAGTCTTAGATATAAATCATTTGGGAGAACATCTATAACTTCAATAAGAACCTTCTTATTGTAGCTAGGAAATGTGGAAATCATCACAAGCAATATCAATACTAATCTAGCTCAATCACAAAAGCTCAAATGTAATGATCAATCCTAAACACACTCAATAAAGACATGAAAGCAAAACATTCAAAACTAAAGACTAAGCAAACCAAATGTAGATTTGAATGACTCCTTTACGCAGCTCCATTGTCCTTCTTTCTTCTCCAAATAGCCTTTGTTTGTGGATCTCACCTTCAAGTGCATAAACCTAATGTGAAAGCAAGATTGACATTGGCACAAGAGTACTTGAAGCGTGATTGATTTAACAAAAGTGATTCAAAAAAGTGATTATTCAATAATGTGATTATTAGCTGGGATTGGAGAAATTCATCCAATTTATAGACAAATTGGAGAAATTCATCCAATTTATAGACAAATTGGAGAAATGATCAAATTAGCATGATTCAATTCAAATGGAAATTGTAAATAAAAAATGTCAATTATGACAAATTATGACAATTTTGCACTTTCTATGCAAAATTGATTGATTGATAATTTATGACAAAATTATGACACATTTCTATGTCAAATTGATTGATTGTCAATTATGACAAATTATGACAAATTGAAATGTCATTCCCATGAAATTAGGAGGAAAATAAGAGAGAATTGAAATTAGATAAAATAGAAATTAGGAAATTAGAAAATGAGGAAAATTAGGTAAATTAGGAATTAGGAGAAATTAGGTAAATTAATTAATAATTTTTCATTTATTAATTAATTCACAAAAAGAGGAATAATTAGTTAGCCAATTAAATAAACATTTAATTATGACACGAAGACTTAGGATAAATAAATAATTTATTAATCCTAGAGGGAGAAATGACAAACAAGGTTAAATGATTAAATCATGGAACCGTAGAGGATGAATTAGCAATGCAAGGATGACAATTAGATCTTGATGAAAGATAATTGACTCGATCATGATTCTGATTAATAAAGGACCAATGTGATAAATGATTTGATTGATAAACAATTGAAATTGGTTGACAAAATGACCAATATTGATAAAGAGACCAAATTGATATGCACCAATTGACATGATTGAAGAGGACAAGGATCGATGACGAATCAATCACAAAATTGATGAGATTGACAAGGACGAGGATCGATGACAAATCGATCTCAAAGAGACAAGATTGATAAGAGGACAAAACCCTCATTCAAAAGCAATAAAATTGAGGAATGCAGAAGAAGGACTCGATGCTCGCAAATGATAAAGACCAAGTACGCAACATAGAAGAAATGTTAATGCGACGCAAAAACCTAAAATAAGGCAATGTGCCAATGTTAAAGTATGACTCCGCAGGCATTGACCATTTTTAGGTGTCTACATTTTGCCCCTCTTTGAGACAATGTGAGTTTAAGCGTTGTTTCAAAGAATGATAATGAAAATGAGGAATGTAGAAGAAGGACTCGATGCTCGCAAATGATAAAGACCAAGTACGCAACATAGAAGAAATGTTAATGTGACACAAAAACCTAAAATAAGGCAATGCGCCAATGTTAAAGTATGACTCCACAAGCGTTGACCATTTTTAGGTGTCTACATTTTGCCCCTCTTTGAGACAATGCGAGTTTAAGCGTTGTTTCAAAGAATAATAATGAAAATGCCCTAGACACTGACAATGACATATGCATGCCCCCTTGAGGAATTGGCTGGAAACATCGAGGAAAGAAGCCAATTGATCGATAATAATGATAGAAAATGATAGGTTCAAATGGACTACAAAGATTGACGGAAGAAATGTTAGTAAGAAGAAATTAGACAGAGGACAGTTAGAGATGAAGGAAAACTTGCTTTCACAAATGCACATAAGTAGGTGAGAACCTTTATTTAATGTAGCAAAGTGGATGCGTAGCATCATGGCATTGAAGGCCAGAGCTGAAATGCAACCCTTTTTTGCAAAAGATAGACACGTCGCAAACAAATAGCAATCACAACAAAAAAAGAAAGGGACCATGAACCATCCTGGTCACTCTAAATCACTCAGTGACATCATCGAGCAACATAGGAACATGATCAAAGATAAATCAATAAATGATAAGACTTGCTAATTTCAACAAGTCAAACAAACATCTTGATCTTCATTGTCAAAAGTTGAAAATGTGGATAGGATGATCATGCTGTCTGGTTTCAGGACATGTGGTATCCCATCTAAGACAAGACACAGTCTGGTTTCGAGTATACCACACCCTATATAAGACTCATGATAGTGTGCCAAGGACAAGTGATATTGGTGGTGATGTTCAATTGATATGACAATTGTGATCATTTTGAATGTCTGGTTTGATTGAAAAAAGTTCATCTGTTAATGCATGATTTCATTAAAGCACAATGTTGGATTGCATGTCGTTGGAGGGATGCTTAGTGATCTGTCTATGCACAAAAGGGATATTTTTGTTTTGGTTGTTTGAGTTTTACAATTTTTTTGTGTTCATATTTTCAGGACATTATTTGATTTTTTTTAATTATTTCAAGACATTTTTCAATTTTTTTGAATTATTTCAGGACATTTTTCAATTTTTTTATTTTTATTTCAGGACATTTTTCAACTTTTTTGGATTATTTCAGGACATTTTTCAATTTTTTTGAATTATTTTAGGACATTTTTCAATTTTTATGATTTTTATGATTTTTGCCCCCAGTGTCTAGCAAGGCAAGGAATATGACAGGTGAATAAATAGGCTTTCTAAAATGTTGGTGGATAGAGGGAAGACAAAGGCCTGTTATCATGGAGACAATACGGATGCAATTTTCAAGGGCTATTGCATGATGGGACAAGAGACTGGATATGACAATGTAAAGCAATGACATGGCATGAGGGACATGTCAAGAGGTTTTTGAAACTATGTTTAAACTTTGCATCCTTATGTCAAATCAAGATCAAGGGATAGAAAGAGTGTATGGATAGTGATAAGATATGGATAGGATAAGCAAGACCAAGAATGGATAAGGGACATGGATTGAAGATCGGGATAGGATACGAGATAGTGGCAGAAAGTTGCAATAAGCCAAGGAATATGGATGAAAGGTTGTAATAAGCAAATGGATAAATACCAAAAGCTTTGATGGAATAAAAGCTGCAAACAAAATGCATGACACTCATGATGATTCTCAGCCTTTTCAAGATCAAAGGTGGAAAGGGAAACTAGACATGAGGGACAATAGGATATGAAGAGTAATGACAGGGGTTCAATAGGATAATGAAGGGAAATAGGATTTGAAGGAGGAAACTTGCCCCCAAGTGTGGTGTGCAAGAAGTTCATAAATTACGCATGACACCTGTTTGCCTAGTTTTCATCATAGTACTTGCCCAAGGCACCTATTTGCCAGGTTTTCACCAGTGGACGAATTATTTTTTGCTTTATTTTTTTTCTTTGTCTTTTTTTTTTCACTTTTTTTTTTTTTTAATATTTTGACTTTTTTCAATATAAGATGGACACATGATAAGGGATGGAAGAAGGACTCAAGCGTCTTTTTTTTTGGATAGTAGCCTTGAAAAAAAATGGACCATGACCTTTAAAAGTATGCTCAAAGATGTTGGTAGGATAAGGACATGGAAAATGAGATGAAACTAAGGCAAGGATTTATGCAAAGGATTGGACCAAAGGGATCGAAGGATGGAAAATATGAATTGGATAATGGATAAGGTATTGGAATAATTGGGCTTCACTGGATGGAAATGAAGGCAAGATCAACATTAGAACACACCTTGAGGGGTGGTGGATTGATGGAGGAAAAATGGATCTCAGATTGTGAGATTTGGATGGAGGAATAGCTTGGGATTTTGGGACATAAGAGCCCAAAATGGATGATGAAGGTGATGGAGGAACAAATTTGAGAGGTTTGGATGGAGGAATAGCAATTTTGGATGCCAATTTTGATTTTTCTTTAGGATTTTGTGCTTCAAGGAGCCGCTTAGGGATCCACATGGTTTTTGATTTTTCATGCTTTTATGGTTCCTTGGAGTGCATTGCTTGCACAAGGGATTTAGGAACCCATATATATTTTGACTTTGCTTTAATTTGCTCAGTGGGCCTTTGTGGCCTTTTGGATATTTCTTTTTCTTTATAGATCATATTGTTCTTTGTTTTGACATGTCGATTATATTGGACATGTTGATCCTTGAATACATGTGGATTGCTAGACTTATGACTTTTATACTTGGCATCCAAATTGCTTGGAGGGGGAAAGGAATGCATGGATGGATATGAATGAAATGGAATTATTTTGGATGGATGAAATTTACTCAAGGATGTGTGCCTTTGCTGACCTTGCATAGAGGATGAAGGAATATAAGGACCTAAGATGGATGGAAAGTATGATGGGGAAGGTGTATGTTTTGATTTTGATGGAGGGATACCAACGTCTTGAGAGTGAGTTGTGTAGACATGACCCTTAAGATCTTCTTTGATATGGAGGGGTTCTTTCTCATGAAGGTCTACTCCTTTTCCTTTATGAATATCTTGACTTGTAGGATACTCTTTTCTTTGGGAAGAAGATGCGAGTCCATTATGAGGTGGATATGATATGAGAGAAATAATGAGATCTTGAAGTGGATCAGATTGTACCAAAGTGGAAGAACCCATTATGCATGTCGAGGGTTCATGAACATCTTGCACTAACACATTAGAATCATGAGGGGGATTAGGATCGTGAGGGGGACTAGGATTATGTAGTGGACATGGTTCAATGATAGGCTCTTCAAGAGATGGAATGGGAGAAATAATGGGATCATCAAAAGAAATGCGATCTTGGAGTGTATATGAAGCATTAAGACAAGGAGATGGAGGAACAAAAGGATCTTGTGGTGGATTTAAAGGAATGATTTGATGTTGACAAGGATGAAGATCATTGGAATCTTCTTTAAAGGTGCTTTGCTCTTGACTTTTAATGGGATCATTGGAAAGGATGGAAGGGTTATCTTGATCTTTCTCAGGAAGTGGAATGTCAATGGGATTTGAAAGGACATTATGTTCATGAAATGGAAGGGGATCATTTGGGATTGGATGAACTGGGATATCTTGATCTTCCTCAGGGAATAGAGTGTCAATAGAGCTTTGGATAGGATGGACAGGAATAGGGGAATCATCATGAGTGTCTAGGAACATGGGGTCCTGGTCAACAATTGGATAGGATGATAAGGTTTCAAGATCTTGATCTTCATCTATTTCAAGACATGTTTCTTCATGCTCTAAGTTATCCTCTTGACATGGGGTTGGACTTTGGATATGCATGGAGGATTCTGACAAGGGATCAATGTTTTGGCATGAAGGAAATGCACTTTGAAAATTTGTGATGGATTCTGGCAAGGAATCAATGCTTGAACATGAGGAAGAGGGACTTTGAATGGGGTCCTCTAAAATAGGTAATGGCAATAAAGTGCATGGTGGCATTGGGTCTTGTATTTCTGAAACATGACAAGGATGTGCATCATGAATTGGATTATCTTGGCAATCAATTATGGATAGCCCTTGGATAATTGCATCCTTGGGTGTACTGTTTGATGAGGACAATATAGAAGGTTCTTGTGAAACTTCTAAAGGTGTAGGGATAGATGCCACTGGAGAGTCCATTTTCTTGTGGGGGGATGAGGCATTGCCAGACATAATTATATTATCTTGATCTTCCTCAAAGAACTCACTTGGTAATTTCCTTAAGATCATTGCAATAAAGCCACCTTTCTTTCAAGGTTTTGACATAGTTGTATCTAGAATTTGAACTTGTTTGGAAAGAATTTGGTCTTGATTTGATGTCATGTTTTGATTTCAAACTAGATGTTGATCAAATTGGTTTGACATGTTCAAAATTTGGCTTGGTGTATGTTGCAAGTTTTTTTTTTGAATGTTTGGTTGTGGTTGTTGACATTGATATGTTGATTGAACTTGTTGATATTCCACCATTGGTTGAACTATTTGTTGACATTGTATAGTTGGTTGGACATATTGTTGAAATTGGACCATTGGTTGTATTGGTTGTATATGTTGAACAATTAGTTGAACCATTGGTTGTATTGGTTGAAAATCTGATTGATAGGAAACACCTTCTTGTTCTTGTTGTGGAGGCACATAATGTTGAAATTGATGTTGTCTCTTTTCTTGAAATTGTTTCAACATCTCTATTTGGGAGAGGAGAGCTGGTATGTCTGATCGTTCAAGAAGAGATCTTACATAAATTGGCTCAATTTTTGGATTTTGATCTGGAAATTTTTGAAACATTTTGGACATTTGTGATTTATTCTTCACAATGTTTTTCACTCTTTGTTCCAAAATCTCATTTTCTTGAGCTAGTTTCTCCTCTAGTTTTTGTATTTGGACATTTAAATGATCATGATAAGTTTGATCCAAGTTCTGAGACATGTAGAGATTGGATTGACATGATTGATTGCTCAATTGTGATGACATGGCTTCGTAAGAAGGTTGAGACCTCATTTCAACAAACATGTCACTATGCAATGCAACTAATGGGATTGACAAATGCAACCTAAAGGATGACAATGCAACTTAATGTTTTTGTTGTTTTTCAAGATTTTGACAAACTCATGAATGCAATTCTAAAAATGAGACCCTTAGGAAATTGAAATGATGTCTAGGCCTCAAAGGACAAAAGGACCGAGTGACAATAGGACAAATGACAATGTCTCCCCTATATGCTTGGATACTAAGCTAGGTTTGACCAAATGACAATGATGACAAAAAGACAAAAGGTTTGATAAGGTCTAGACTTCCTAACAATAACTTAGGGTTTATCAAAGATTTGGATTACTCAAGTATGACAAAACCTAGTTTCGACACTATATGCAAAGAGACAATTACTATGCAAATGACCCTAATATGATATGATAATGACCTAAGCTTGATGAAGAGACCTAGGGTATGCAAATGTGACCTAGTGTTATGAGGACAAAGATGCAAATGCAAATGTATGACAATGTCAACCTAAGGCAAAACCTAAGGTTGAATTATGAAATGGTATTACTCTAATGCAAGAGGACACATGCAAATGGATAACCCTTATTGATATGCAAAGGAGTATGACCTAGGTGAAACCTAGCCTTGGTAGTTGACAATGAGCTTGCAAAATGCAAAACTAGGATGAACCTAAATCTAAGTGACATGAATGTTGATACAAGATTTTGCAACAATGTTTGACAACCATGTTTGGAGGTGTTTTGAACTTTGTTGGATGAAATGTTCTTGTGTTTAACCTTGTTTTGAATCAATTTGTCTTGTTTTTGAAATGAGATGCAATTCAACTTTTGACAAGCAAAGAATACAAGATATTTCAACTTAGACTCAAGACGATCATGCTCATTCACACATTTCTTATGGTAGGCAAGGACAGTAGGTACTTGAGAAGTAGACTCGTTATGAGATTCAAGGAGAATACATAGATGCTTGACCCCATGAGCTCCCCTCCATGACACTCACTTCTCAGGGCAGCCAAGCATCAATCCCCATGGAAATCTCCCCATGGTGAACTTAGTATCTCTTCCAAGTATCCAAACTTGTCCTTCTCAAGAAACTAGAAAGGTTTTTGGCCTCTAAATACAAGGTGTTTAGTAAGGATTTATGTTAAGCGTTACTCCTTGGTGTCGCACAAGCGTGATTGAGACATTAAGCCCACCAAGATACCAAACAAATGTAGTCATGCAAGAATGATTTAGACCATGAGGCCCTACTTAGATGTTGATATGAGAAAGAGTTCAAGGGTCATCACTTCCCAAGTAACTACAATTCCCATGTAACCCTTCCTTCAAAGCTTTCATTCATCAGGTATTTATTTATAGTGACTTAGAATGCCAAGGTATTCTAGCCATACTCACTTTGGGCCATTCCCTTATCATGATTATCACTTGCTAAAAGAAAGAAAATGGTCAAGAAGGTAGGCCCTCTAAAGGTGACACACAATCAAAAACTTGAGCATGGTATCGAAGATTTGGATTTTTGATCACCCTAAGAAGGATGAGAGCATACTCTCCTACTCCAATGTCAAGCTCAACAATCAAAGCAAACATACATTCATTCCATCCTATTTAGAAATCATACTAGGTGCCTAAATATTAATTGCAAACACAAAGTTTAGTTGTAGTCCAAGGCAACCTACAAAAACCTAAGTCAGAAGTTTGATTTTCTTAGTCTTTGACTAGCGAACTTGCATACAATGTGTTAGTAGTTTCATTTGTTGTCTTTTCCATGCATAATGCCAAGGTGCTACACAGAATCAGTACCAAAAACCAAAAAGCAGAAATAGAATGCAAAACAAAACAATTTTCAAGTAAAAACACTGCTTTTTTACCTCTGTTTTTGGACTTACACAGGCGCAGAATGCATGACACAGGCACAAAATGCTTGACACAAGCACAGAATGTCCTCGACATAGGTGCAAAATTCTTGACATAGGTGCAGGTTATCTCACACAGGCGCAAAAGTCCCCAGGAAGCCCTACATTACCCTGTTTCTTGGGTTTTTGACCTGCAAATCAACTCAAAAGCACTCAAAAGCATGATAAGGGGTTTAGTTCACGTCAGGTTCACCAATTAATGTAGCTAGGAAACGTGGAAATCATCACAAGCAATATCAATACTAATCTAGCTCAATCACAAAAGCTCAAATATAATGATCAATCCTAAACACACTCAATAAAGACATGAAAGCAAAACATTCAAAACTAAAGACTAAGCAAACCAAATGTAGATCTGAATGCTTCCTTTATGTGGCTCCATTTTCCTTCTTTCTTCTCCAAATAGCCTTTGTTTGTGGATCTCACCTTCAAGTGCATAAACCTAATGTGAAAGCAAGATTGACATTGGCACAAGAGTACTCGAAGCGTGGTTGATTTGACAAAAGTGATTCGAAAAAGTGATTATTCAATAATGTGATTATTAGCTGGGATTGGAGAAATTCATCCAATTTATAGACAAATTGGAGAAATGATCAAATTAGCATGATTCAAGTCAAATGGAACTTGTAAATCAAAAATGTCAATTATGACAAATTATGACAATTTTGCACTTTCTATGCAAAATTGATTGATTAATAATTTATGACAAAAATATGACACATTTCTATGTCAAATTGATTGATTGTCAATTATGACAAATTATGACAAATTGAAATGTCATTCCCATGAAATTAGGAGGAAAATAGAAGAGAATTGAAATTAGATAAAATAGAAATTAGGAAATTAGAAAATGAGGAAAATTAGGTAAATTAGGAATTAGGAGAAATTAGGTAAATTAATTAATAATTTGTCATTTATTAATTAATTCACAAAAAGAGGAATAATTAGTTAGCCAATTAAATAAACATTTAATTGTGACATGAAGACTTAGGATAAATAAATAATTTATTAATCCTAGAGGGAGAAATGACAAACAAGGTTAAATGATTAAATCACGGAACCCTAGAAGATGAATTAACAATGCAAGGATGACAATTAGGTCTTGATGAAAGATAATTGACTCGATCATGATTCTGATTAACAAAGGACCAATGTGATAAATGATTTGATTGATAAACAATTGAAATTGGTTGACAAATTGACCAATATTGATAAAGAGACGAAATTGATATGCACCAATTGACATGATTGAAGAGGACAAGGATTGATGATGAATCGATCACAAAATTGACTAGATTGACAAGGACGAGGATCGATGAAAAATAGATCTCGAAGCGACAATATTGATAAGAGGAAAAAACCCTAATTCAAAAGCGATAAAAATGAGGAATGCAAAAGAAGGACTCGATGCTCGCAAATGATAAAGACCAAGTACGCAACATAGAAGAAATGTTAATGCGACGCAAAAACCTAAAATAAGGCAATGCACCAATGTTAAAGTATGACTCCGCAAGCGTTGACCATTTTTAGGTGTCTACACTTATATATATCTAGATACAAAATTATACTCTCCTCAATAGTATCCTTATCAGAATCTTTGAAAGAATGATAGAACTTACTAATATTTCCAAGATTGTCATCCTGAGTTATTTCATTTACAAGCTCTTTTGGTGAAAGAGTATCAGGTTCCTTTTGATCCAGTTTCTTCTATGTAACTTTCTTCTTGGGACCACTGGGCTCTCTCATAGCCTACTTTTTCTTTCTTAGAGTCCTTGATTTCTTCGGTGATGGAGCAGGTGTTGGTGAGGATTTTCTCTTCTTCCTGTCCACCCTTTTGAATTTAGTAGCCTTATCACTATCAAAATTAGATGAGGTAGCCACAGGAGAAATATGTGCTACCAGTTGTTGTTCCAATTTTCTTTCTTTTACAGCAACACCACTCATCGGATCAAGTTTCAACAATCCCTTAGTGACATCTTCAACAAACTTTGAAGCATATTTTAATATTTTGTCTCTTTTCTCCCTCTGCCTTTGAATTTCAACATCTTTCTCAATAGTTTCAGCATTTCCAAAGATCTTCTCTGTCAGTTCCGGTGGAGCATCTAGGAATATCTTAGCATAAGATTCCAAGATGTGTGAATCCACTTCATAACCCATCTCAATTATCCAAATAGTTCTAGGTCTATATGCCTCCATCCATACTTCATCTCTTTTAATTACAAAGCATATCTGTTTGTCATATTTGTCAACAATGCTTTGAGGGATTCTTTCCCTTTGTCTCATTTTTGCTTGAAAGTCCTTGAAGTATTCTTTTATCTTCTTGTCACCATCTGAGGCCATGTTGGTAATTTCCTCCTTTATCTATTTTCCAACAAAAATATCATAGGCAAAGTCATTGTGGCCTATACTGAGAATCTCATTTGAGAAATATAGCATTAAACATACAAGTAAATTTCCAAACTTGAAAGTTCCCTTCTTATCACCTTTAATCTTATCCAAATTTTCTATCAATTCATCTTTCAACCACTCACAAATGTCAATTATAGTATTGTTCATTATCATCTCATAAGCACTATGAATGCATAGACTTGAAACAAAATTCAACCTATTAGTATGTGCAAACTTATACCCAATAACCATACTTACATATTTGACATTGTTGTTAGTTATCTTGTTAACCTTGAGTGATCTATTATCAAATGTAGCATCGGTTAAGTTCATAATCTCTTTGTTTGGAATTTTCTTTTTCTTCTCAGGCCTAGTGCTGGTAGAAGGTAAACTTGTAATAGCCCTAATTGCTTCCTTAGTGATTTTGAAGACTAAGTCTAGCCATAAAAATTCACCATGAACTCTGCTAAGAACATAACTAACAATCTCATCTGAAAATTTAGGCATGTGAATGATGTCTACCAACCCTAAATCTTCCACAATCTTGTATTCTTGTTTGACTACACCTTGTTTGTCAGTGATAACATTCATGAATATGTTCTTTAAATCCTCAAACCCTAAATCTTCAATGTTACAGTGAATATATGCCCTAGGGTCTTCAGTAAATACAACTCCCTTTGGGATTTTTGAAAATGAACCAATGGAGTCATCCAACTTTTCTATCTCAAGGATTATCTTAAAGACTGGTCTAGGATGCTTGATATTTTCCACAATAGTGGGGTTTGCAATGAATTTAGGAATGAAAGATGAATAAGCCATGTCGTAAAATAAATACCTTTTAAGTGAAAACCTTGGATGCCATGAAAATATTTGTCAGTAAAGAAGAATTACATTATTCAAATTTTTCACTCTTTGAATACTTGAATGCTTGGTAAGTTGAAATGAGAAATTATAGTGCTTTATAACAAAAAAGTTAACTTACAACCGCAATAAATGCTTCATTAGTTAAGTGAATACTCAACATATCTGTCGGTAAAGAAGAATTATGACTTCTTACCACCATCTAAGGGTAAAATTCATGATCTTCAATTAGTTGCCTTACCCCTAAGGATTATTCCTTAATTAGATGAAGAATCTCCTGCTAGTGCAGGACTACTCTATTCTGTCGGTGCAGAGACAAATTCATCATTTCTCTGATCTCTCTTCTTGACCCATTATTTAGTGAATTCTTGCTTGATTTCATTTACTTTTTCCTTGCCTTTATCCTTAGATCCTTTTTTCTTTGTCGGTACACTCTTGCTTTTGCAAAATCTTGCAATATGCCCAATCTTGTTACATGCACAACAAGTTGCATTATTTCTTTGAATAGCTTTTCCATAACCTTGCCTAGTTTGAGTTCTGCATTGATTAGATAGATGTCCAAATATACCACAAGAATAGCATTTTACAATCATTATGCAATTGTCTAAGTTATGACCATGTTTATTGCATTTGGAACATTGACTGGTGGATGAGTTTGTATTATGATTATTCCTAAATCTGCACTGATTTGCTCTATGAGAAAATTTGTTGCAATTAAAACATTTGCCATTAAATTTATAAGCATTGGGTTGCCTTACCAATTTGTTGCAATCATGATTGTTTGTAGTTCTAGAAATTTCTCCATATTCAAATCCAAGTCCAACTATTTCTCCATCAGGTCTTTGACTCTTTAGCATATCATCAAGCTTGTCTGAGCTCTTTTTGAATTTGTCTTTGTATTCATTTGCAACGACCAAATCACTTTCCAAAGTGCCAACTTGTCTCATAAGTTCCTCTTTGTCATGTTGCATGTGAGTCAACTTTGTTTTAAGCATATCATTATCATAACTAAGTCTTAGAGATTCATCTAATCTTTCATTAAGTATTCTGACCAAATCTTCCTCATTCTTCTTTCTATCTTCAATATCCTTACATAGTCTCATGATTAAATCTTGCATCTCATTCTTCATGTTACTATTCTCTTGTCTCAGTTTCTCTACAATATCTCTGTGAGTTTCCTTTTCTTCATCATCTTGTTTCTGTAATTGTACATGTAATTCTTTTCTCTTATTCTATGCCATGACTAGGTTTTCTTGAAGTGCTTTGATGAATTCCTGAGCAGATCTGAGTTCATCTTCCAGTTTGATATTCTTCAATTTTTCTGCATCAAAATCTTCAAGAGCTGCTTCCAATTGTTGTCTCAAAATTTCCATCAGTATTGGTTTCAGAATCTTCCTCAAGCTATTAGGCGTCTGTAAATAGAGGACCGAGCTTTGATACCAATTGTTAGATATTTGGTTAATCCCAAAGACACGAAGAGGGGGGGTGAATTAGTGTCTGACCAATAGATGAAAGATTTAAACTTATTTGCAATTCTATAACTGAAATTAATATACTAGTAAGCAAATAATAATGTAGTAAAGAGAAAGAAAAGAATCAACATCAATGCACACCATAACACATATATTTTGGTGAGGAAACCTGGTAAGGGAAAAACCTTGGTGGGATTTGGGACCCACAATATTTACTCACTGGCCAATATGAATAAATATTACTCATTACAATAGGGGTCTGCACATGTAGGATGACAAACTACCTAGAGCTCACTGCTCAACAAAAAAAATGGAGTCACACTGACTATACAATTGGATATTTAAATCCAATAACAATGTGCTGCTTCAAATAACATCTGCAATGCTGGATTCAGTATCGGTTTAAGCTCTATCTGATACCTCTACCAAAAACCTTGCCGGTAAATGATTCTTCTTTCACATAATAGTCTTTGTTCTACTCTACTTCTTATTTTCTCCCAAAATAAATATATCAAAGTGCATAAACAACTATCTGGTATCATATCCCTATCCCATCTCAAATATCACTTAGATACACACATACCTACATACATTTCTTTCCTTTC
Organism: Cryptomeria japonica; assembly: GCF_030272615.1. Taxonomy (NCBI): domain Eukaryota; kingdom Viridiplantae; phylum Streptophyta; class Pinopsida; order Cupressales; family Cupressaceae; genus Cryptomeria; species Cryptomeria japonica. The sequence goes on along the minus strand of NC_081415.1, from coordinate 93,537,197 downwards.
AAATGACCTACAAGATCTCATACATATATGAGTCTTTACAATACATTATGTCGGCCATACAAATATAATTTACATTACAAACAATATTATTGCCAAGTTATCTTTAGATGCCGGTATGATCTATTGCTGGTGTAAACTAGATGCCGATGTGAATAAGCCTTGTTGTATCTGTCGGTGCTGGTAGGTGAAGTTTGTTGCTGGTATAACCTTGTTGAACCTTGTTGCCACTTTGTTGTCACTATGAACCTTGTTTCCATCAATGACAACATCTACCATTCTCATATGAGTGTATAATGCCAACAGTATGTTCACCGATAAAGTTGATATAGGGAAAAGTGAAAAGGGCTTGTCTGATGAAGATTAGCATGTTGTGGATTGGCATGTCTAGTGACCAATTAAGGTGTTCCACCAACAGAGCAGCAAAGGGAAAAATTGAAGGTTGACTGGTTAGGGTATAACCAACAGGGTTAGTGAATTGGTAGATGAACCCAGTTGTCTGTTGGTTGCTAATAGTGTCTAGACTGACATGGTGGCTTAAGTTGAGCTTGATACCAACAATGATGCCATGTGGAGTTGAAGTGGCAAACATGCACAAGTCGGTGAAGTATGTCGATGAGGTCATTGGCACATGGTCGACATTAAATGTTGACTATGACTATTATGGTTTACATTGCAGAGGGGTTGCGGCTTGAGGTAGAATGAATCAAGGTGATCCATTACGTGCACTGATCAATGTAGGATATCTAGGTATAGATCAAAGTAGGTGAAACAAAAGAACTTAGACATTTATGGCATTTGACAAAACTAGGTTGAGAAATAGGGTCGTGGTTGCCAAAAATAGAAGGAGTGTACTGGAAGGAATGAAAATGGTGATGTTATGCAAGAAACCATATCTAAGACATGATCTAATAAGATTTGATTGGATCTGGTATGCCAAATTGGTCCATGAGAAAACCCTAAGGTGCCAATTAAAAACTCACATTCATGTGGGAAACTCTACTATAAATATGCATGTCGAAGAAAGAGATTCATGATGCTGCATGTAAGAGTGACCCTGGTGAAGTGAGTGGATGCAAAGGGACAATCAGTCAGAGAATTTTAGTGAAGATCACAATGACTGGATGTTGGTAAGGTTAAATTGGTGAGAGGGTTTAATAGAGGGTTAAACTGGTGAGACCAAAGCAATCGGTAGTGCTAGAACCAAAATGGAAGTAGTAAAAAATGTTGTAGTGAAGCATCAGCTCAAATGAGATCTTGTAGGGCAAAAGAAGAGCAGTAGGAGAGTCAAATAGAAAGAGCATAGAACTAGCATAGAACATGGTTGAAGTAACTGGTGGTGTCAATACCAGTATGTTATAAGGAGGGACAAAAGGAGGCAACAATGAATGAAGCAAAGTGTAAACCAATAGAGAAAAGGCTGAGTGGAAGACATAAGATACTATAGGTAAAGATGAGGAGAAGGGAAACTGGTAGAGAGATTATTCACAAGTGGGTACAAATCTCTTTTGTAACTGGGCTATTACTTTTGTTTTTGCATTGTAGATAACTGAGTTGATGCTCGGTGTAGGGGTTGTAACTCCTTTGGCCTGGTGCCTAAAAACAATAGGGGTTAGTGTTCCTTTTCTGTTGGTGCCCTAAAATTTGAAATACACTATTTTGATTTTGAGGTTGGATTGGAGCAATAGACTTTAGTAGCATTTGTCACCAAGGTTTTTCCCATATTGGGATTTCCTCGTATATACCCATGTTATGTGATGTGCCTTTGTGTGGTTTCATTGTGTTGTCTTAATTTATCTCACTAGTAGATACATGTAGTGTTTATATTGATAATCGATAATCACTCTTAGGATTAAGAGGTTTAGAAATTGGAAACCACTAATTTACCCCCCTCTCAGTGGCATGTTGTGTCCAACAATTTGTATCAGAGCCTAGGTTCCCAATTAGGTAAGTTTTCTCTAGCTGGGGTAGATTCTGGTTAATAGGACACAATGGTCAAGTTTGAGTCAATCCCAACTCCGTTGTTTGATGGTTCAACCTATTTTATTTAGAGTTGTAGAATGGAAGTCTACCTATCCTCCTTAGGGTTTGATGTTTGTATGTCAGTTATAAATGGTCTCCCTAGTCATGTCCATCCTCCCACTGGTCTTGAAGCAAAAAGAAGATCTAGGTACAATGAAGAAGCCATGAAGGCTATATTCAGTGGACTTACTGGTGATGTTTCTTCACAAGTAAAGAAGTGCAGATCAACAAAGAGTTTGTGGGATAGATTGAAAAATCTATATAGAAATGAGCCTACCACCACTATATTAGACTATGGAAGCAAGAACATTTATTATGTAGATGATGATGGAAAATCAACCAATAGTTGTAGCAGTAATGGTGATGAGGAAACTCATCTCTTTATGGCCCAAGAGACAAAAAGTGAGATGCACACATCTCCAAGTGATAATGCAGATGAATCCCGATGGAAAGATCTATTTGGTAGTGATGAAGAATATGGAGAAGAAGATGATGAAGTAGATATTGAAGGAGAACTTGTTAATGCACTTAAGGATCTTATCAGAGTAAGAAAAGAATATAAAATATTCAAAAATGCTACTATTGTAGAACAAAACCAGTTGGTTAAAAGTCTTCAAGAGTCAGAGTTAGCTATTGCTAATCTAAAATCTCAAATGGATGATGCTAAGAAGGTGATGTGAAATCCAAATCATACTTGGATACCAAGATATGTAAGTGCAAAAATTTAGCATTAAAACTAGAGCCCAAAGACAAAGAATGTCAGAAGCTGAAAGGAGAAGAGAAGAAGCTTAGAAAAGACCTTGAGAAATGTCAAGACAAGATCAAGGTGAGGATTTGGTATGATTGCAGCACTAAAGCCTTGGATAAGATGTTAATCCAACAAAAAAACTCCAAGGATACCAGTGGATTAGGATGTGGAATCAGTGAATGCTCCACAAGCAAGGAGACCTCCCACAAAGATATTCAATTTGTCTCCTCAAATGGAAATGGCGAGGGATAGACCTTCATACTTAGAAGTGAACCAAGTAAGAGGATTGATCTGATCACCACCAGTGAAGGTATGAAGGTGAAATCTACTATGGCAAGGAGGAATAATTCTGAATCAAAGGGAAAAGGAAAAATGAGATAAGAAAGTTTCACTGGTATCAAGAACAAGAGAAGACAGTCTAGAAGACTACCTACTAGTAGAAGACAAGGAAATGTTGTTGACCACAAGACAAAGTAGGTGTGGAAGAAGAAGGGATTAGATGAAATGATTGCAGTGACTAGATAACTCAAGAACAATCCCTAGAAAAGTAGAAAAGGAGAAGCCAAACTGGTAAGATCTCCCCATGCATGGCAGAATAAGTTTGTAAGTTATAAATCCTCCTTCTTTGGTTACTGCTTTGCATGTAATGGTTATGGACATAGAGAAGAAGAATGTAGAAAGGGATCTAGGAGAAACAATTTAGGCTTCCATAGAAATCATGCATATGGGAAACAATTTTCAAAGAGTAGAAGCACGCATATCCCCTCTCTTGGCTATGCAAATGTTGTATGTTATCAATGTATTAGATTTGGCCATAGAAGTTATGAATGAAGGAATAAAAATTCTTAGTCCTATAGCAACGTGTGGAATTAAAATGCTTTGTATGGAAGGAGTTATAGGGGATATGAGAGACAAAGAACTACATGGAACAAGAGGAGAAGTGTTCCTATACAATCAAGGAATCCATGGAGACCGGTGGTCAACTACAATGGCATGAACAGGAAAAGAAGTGTGAACCGATTTGATAGGAGATCCTCCACTCATGCATTTGACATGAATGTTGTATGGTTTCACATCAATGCTTGTTGTCATGCTACAAAGACATTTAGAGCAAGATCCAATTAGTAGAAGAAGACAAGACCTTCTCCAAAGATTGTAAATGATTAAAGGAGAGAGACCAAGAAGGTATGGAGGAAGAAGCAGGAGAACATGAGTATGGATTGACATTGTGCATCCAATGCACAGGTGATATCTCCTAAGGTGTAAAGGAGATGCGGGACTCTAGAAGATATACATATTGATCAGATCATTCACCTCCATACCTAAAAAGGACAAAGGAGAAGATAGGCTATTTCCGGTAAGAGGAAGAAGATGAGGTAGTAGTATGTGTAGTTGCTGCCTTAATTGCACATCTATATAGGAAAAAAAATTTACTATTGTATGTGTCATTGGATGGTTTAAATTGCAATTGGGATCAGAGGCATCAGACACAAGAAGGTAGGGGTTGATGGAAAAGATGTCTTGGTGAAGATGTTCAGCCGGTAGAGTAAACCAATATGTGTATTATAGTACTGGTATGGTTGTTAACCAGTTTTGCCAAATGGTAAGTCAATGTGTTCTGATAGCATTGCAGTAGCTCTTGTGGATTGGATAGATGCATTTGTGTCTTTGATGATATTAGAATAGTCCTCAATGATAGTGTGTTGGGCCAATGGCAGAACCCCATGTGTATGAGACATCATGATGTCAGCCAGTTTGTTAGTTGATATAAAACTACTATGACTTGGCATTGTGGCTAGTTAAGAATGTGTCATAGAGGTGGAATGGATGTTATGGAGATAAAAGACCTTCTGCAGATTATATATGCACATGTCTACTGGTACAAAGTGCAATTTGGGGTACTAGTTTAGGACCTAATAGAAAAATGAAGACCAGAGATATGTGGTTCAGGGGGAGTTCACAACCATATTTTCTGATTGGTATCAGGCATACTTGAACATAGTGGTAGATCAAGTAATTGTACATTATGTCCAGCAATTGTGGTTCAACAATTCTAGTGTATTAGTGACTTTGGGAAAGTGCCTATTCAATTTGTCTATCTATAGAAGTCACAATTAGTCTTCCTAAAAGAATGGAATAGGATAAGAATGTAAACATTAGGTACTATCAGAGGCTTCTAGTGGGGTCAATCCAATGTGTACTGATAGAAGTCACAAATTGGACCACCAGGTGAAAGGAACAGGTGTCTGGTTTATCAGTAGATCAACCTACAAAGTAGGATAAAAGGGCTCACTTAACTGGTTGTGAGAAAAAAGAGGGAGAGTTACCTGCACAAGGGGAGAATACATCAGATTGGTACTTGATTTCTATCAATAGGCCCATGTCAGAGAAACTCCCACCGAGGAAGAATATAAAATTGATATCAAAGTGATATCGGTGCCTACATTAACAATTGGTATCAATTGGTAGCACTCATAGTACAATCACATTTGATTCTTAAGAACAATTGATATCTGATGGGGAAGATGAAGTCTGACCAACAAGTAAGAAGTATTTATTGACACATCTTTAAACAATTGAGTGCTTATACAATTGGTATCAGATTAGTATACTCAATTGGTGTCAACTAGAATGGTGGTTAAAAGGGAAGATGCAACCAATAGAAAAGGGAGAAAGAAAGAGTTTGCAGTATATCGAATATCAAGACCCTTTGCCATTATTTTCAAAGGAGGAGAAATAATCTATGGCATACCAGCTACTACACATGTTCACATCAATACAAAATGGGGAGATTGTTGGCATTGTGTTGTCATTGATGTCAACCAATATAGCTTCATATTGATATAGAAGTACAACTAGTATAGGAGATTGAAGTGAATTATTGTCACTGATGTCAACCAAAAAGTGTGTCATTGATGTCAACAAGTATTGTAGTTCACCAGTACACAAGTTAGTGTTGTCTTGTGTTGAAGAAAAGTATTATACACTGATATGGTATGATAACTGGTAGAGTAATGTCTTGGCATTGAGATGTTTCCAACTGGTAAGCATGTTCTTGATAAGTTATCAAGGTGAGCTAATGAATAAGTCTAGAACTGGTATGTAGTTGGATGTTAAATAGAAGGACTCCAACTGAAAGATGAGGCCATCACAGGATGTTGATATGATCGACAAAGTTTGGACTTCTGCAAGTTAGTAAGGTAGACAAAGGGGATGTCTACTAGGTTATATGGTGGTGCAGGAGCACTTCCTGTGACATGGAGGTACATGAAGCCATTTTGGCATAGCACATGTAGTCAAGGGTCTAAACGACCTAAAAATGATGTAATAAAGTCTATGAAGGCATTTGAATTTAATAGGAAGAATGAAATGAGTTATGAGTCCTAATGGACCTAATAGGGGTCATTAAGTCTAAATATGTAAAAATGGCACAAACGATGCCTAACAAGTTCAATAAGGATATGTTGAGTCATTTTGATGTAATAAGGCTCAAATAAAGCCTTTGGTGTTGGTAAATTGGGTTTAAGGGTATTATGTGTAGAGTTGTCAAATTTCAAATTTGAAACCCAACAGTTAGTTAACCAAACAAGAGATTTAAGTGTTTGTTAAGATGAAAGGTAGTTAGGGTCAATTTCAAAAGATTTTTATTGGTTTATAACTCATGTTACATGACGTAGAATGGGTTGTTGAAGTTTGGAAAAAGAATCACAAGTACATTGTATGGCCTACTCTTTTTTAATACAAAAATATTAAAATTACTTACTTGATTTGGATTGTTTCTTTCACTTTTTGGATTGGAAATGGACTGAAAGTTCTTCCTTAGGTGTTAATGAGCATTTGAATCCATTTTTTAAGGTTTTATATTAGTTTTGAACCATCGATTTTGACTGTTCCAAAAAAAACCCTGTTGTAGGTGCTCATTTTGTGTTAGTTTGGAGTCAAAATGAGAAGTTAGGACTCATTCCTCTTTATGTCATTAGTGTTACTTGAGGAATGAGTCCCTATAAATGTATTTTTAACTAAGAAATTGACAGGAATGTAGGAAAAGAGATTGAGTTAGTAATCACCAAGAGAAGTGACAAATTGTGTGGTAAAAGGCATGAGAATGGAGGCATAGGTGTAGCAGCAGAATAAGTATCTTAACAAGGTGGTTTTTTTATGTTGGAAGATGTCTTTGGAGGTTTAATACAAGGTGAAATGATCCTTGGTTTATTTTGGAAGTGATTGGAGGAGTGGTTTTGAGTGAGCCCTAGGTTAGGAGGCCTAAAAAGGAGGGTTTTCTATCTAACCTATCAAATGAGTGTGTCTAGACTTGAAAGTTGGAAAATATACTTGTTTGGAACATTTTTCTAGACTTTTTTCAGGTTTGGTGTTGTAGTTGTACCATTTGTTGCTACTTTCTTTGGAAAAGTGGGCTAATTGGGCCTATTTGGTGTGTAGTAGGGTATTGGTTAGGGTATCTGGTCCAAATGAACTATAGTTGATTTTTACATATATTATACAACTTTGAAATGGGTATTTGTAAGTACAATTTATTTTTCAAGTGTTGTGGGAAAAAATTGAACTAAGCGGCAAAAACCAGTCTGGCAGGGCTACTAAAAGTAGGCCTAGGTTGCACCCGGGTAAAAGGGTTTTGTATAAACCAAGAAAATTAGTATGTGTTGATTGTTGAGACAAGTTATTTGGGGCATGTGAAGACCCTAGGTGGTGTTCATTTGGTTGATTGAATTGATAACACAATTTGAGTTCTTTGGTGGAGGAGAAGACTTGAGAACCTTGAGGGTTTCAAAGGTCAATTTGAGAAAACAACAAGTATTGCCTATTGGAGTTATTGTATACCATATATCCTCTTCATCATAGTGGTATCAGAGCCACTAGTAGGTTCTTGTGGGAAGTAGGAAAGAGGGAGAATTTGTGTAGTGAGTTGGGGTATAGACAAGATGCCTCCAAAACAACAAATAGCAAGGGAGAACCAAGAGTTGAAAGAGACCTTGGAGATGGAAAGGAGAGACCGGCGATAACATGAAGTAGCAAGGGATAGAGAAATGGGAAAAATGAGAAGGGATAATGCAACATTGCAGGCAAGATTGGAAGCCTTGGAGAGAGGATCTAGAAGAGGACCACAAAGACAGAATGAGGAAGAAGATGCTGAAGCAAATGGTGGAACAAATGAGAATTAGAATGAAGGGAATAGAGAAGGGGAACTAGACCCTGAAGAGAGAAGGATGGTGAGGTTATTGTAGCTAGTACAAGGAGGTTGTAGTAAGACAAGCATTGATTTTCCTATTCATCATGGCAAGATGGATAGTGAAGAGGTATTGTGTTGGATAGATGACCTTGAGAATTACTTTGAGTATGAGGACATGGATGAGGCAAAGAAGGTGAAGTTTGATAAGAAAAAGTTAAGAGGAACTTCTCTAACATGGTGGAGTAGTGTACATATAGAGAGAGAGGAAAGAGGGGTGACTAAGATCTCAACATGGAGTAGGATGAAGGCCATGATGAAGGATCGATTCCTTCCATCTGATTATGCAATTCAAACAAAGAGGTTGAGACAAAATCTGAAATAAAAAGACATGGATGTGATGACCTACACTAAGAAATTTCATAAGTTGAGTATAAGAGGTGGATTGGAAGATGAGGATGAGAAGGTTTCAAGATATCTTAATGGGCTTAGATACAACTTGCAAGATGAGATTGGTTTGAGTATACCAAAGACACTTGGGGAGTGTTTTCAGTGGGCTATAGGGGATGAATAAAAGGTAAAGAGGAAGCAAGACAGACAAGGAGGAAGTGGTAGAGGTGGTGCAAATAGAGGAAGGGGCAAAAAACCTAAAAAATGAAGGAAACAGACAAAGTGGCAATGATAATGGTAAGGAGTCTACATCTGATTAGAGATGTTGATATAGAGGTGGAGGCAGATTTGGATTAGGTAGAGGGAAAAGAGTCTTCATAGGAAGGTGCTTCACATGTAATGAGGTTGGGAAACCTTATTTCAAGTGTCCAATGAATGAAAAAGGTGGCAAGAAGACTGAGAAAAGAGTTTAGATAGCACAAGGGGAAGAACAACTAGTAGAAGAGAGAGTTGGTATTGCTGCTCCAAAACTTGAAGGTCACTTTTTGATGTTTAGGAGAGGTCAAAGGTAGCAACAGGTACAACCCCAGGTATCCATTTTTAGAACTCAATGTTTGAGCCATGGTAAATTATGTAGGATTATCATTGATTAAGGTTATTTTGATAACTTGGTATCTCAAGAGATGGTTAACAAGTTGAATTTAGTAAGAACACCACATAATAGACCCTACAAAGCCACTTGGGTAACTATTGTGACATATTCACACATCGCCCCATTGCAAATGGGGACCCCTACTTCTTGCTTTCTAGGGTTTTCTTTCTAGGTTTTTTAGGGTTTTTTTGTTAGCCTTTGCATGTTGAGTGTTGCCAAAGGGATCACTAAGAGAGAAAACTTTGCTAAGGCCAAGGTGAGTCCATGATGCTCTAGAATTAGGGTTTCTTTGAAAGTCTCCCTTAAACTTAGTTTTTGCTCTTGTTGGTTATTGTGTCAGGAGGTCATTGAATCTTGATGAGGGAATTTCATCTTTTGAAGGTCTGAGTTGGGAAAATTTGGCTAGGAAATGGAAGGAAATGGATCAAGGATCTAGCCTAAGGCAAACTCAAGTGGAAAAGGAGGTGAATTAAGCCTAAATGATGAATTTCGCTCCTGACCCTTCCAAAGGGTCCAAAGCGAATTTCTCCATAGGACACTCCACCTTGACCCAGGCTCTGAGCTAACCCTTTCCTAGGCTTGAATGAAAGTAAAAACACTTGTGTAAATAGAGAAAGGTGAAAATGAAGCCAGGACTTGAGCTCAAAGAGGAATTTCACTCCTGACCCTTCCAAAGGGTCCAGAGCAAAATTCATGTAAAACCCTACTTTCTACAAAAACAAGAGCTATATGTCAACCTAAAGGGTAAATTTTGATGATCATGATGGAAGGAAGCCTAACAAAGTGTGTCCAAGGCATGAAAAGGAGGAAGCAAGTGAAAGATTAACTCAAAATGAGAATTTTGCTCCTAACCCTTCCAAAGGGTCCAGAGCGAAATTCCTGAAATCCATCTTTTCCTCTCAATTTTGTTTCAAGCCAAGTGTGGATCAAGATCGAAGAAGTCCTTGGGCATGGCTTTGAGTTTCTTATGATCACCAAAAGTGAAGGAATTGAGCTAAAATTATAATTTCGCTCCTAACCCTTCCAAAGGGTCCAGAGCAAAATTCTTCAAGGACACCTATTTTCCCTTGGAGGTGGTCAAATACTTGGTTTTTATGGCATAGATAGCTATGGAGTGACATGGCCTTTCCTCTTGATGTGGATTGGAGTTGAAAGTATGGAGAAATGTGCTCAAGACAAGAATTTCACTTCTGACCCTTCCAAAGGGTCCAGAGTGAAATTCATATTTCCTCTATTTTGCTCCTTAGCTTGACCAAGTTTGGAACTTATAAGGCATCGTTTGGTAGGTTTTGATGCTTTGAAAGGAGGTTTAAGACTTTGAAATGATGGAAATCAGCCTAGAAGGTGAATTTTGCTCCTGACCCTTCTAATGGGTCCAGAGCGAAATCCTCCATTTAGCCTTCTTTTTGGCCTTAAGGCCTAGTTTAACCTTGCCTGGTGCCAGTTGGATGGTGGATTGACTTGATTGGGATGGAAGGAAGTTGAATTGATTAGGATGGAAGGAAGTTGAATTCATCAAGTTTGGAGGAGAATGAGATGAAAGAAGGTGAGAAGCTAGCTAGGAAAAGGAAATTCACTCCAGACCCTTCCAAAGGGTCCAAAGTGAAAATCCTTGAAGACCTCAATTTCTTCTTTGTCCAAAACAATTTCCTAGTTTCTAAGGCATGTTTGGAGGTTTTTTTGAATGTTCTAGCCTTAGGGAGTGAGTAAAGGTGGAAAAGATGAAGGCTACTAGCCTAAAAGGTGAATTTCGCTCTTGACCCTTCCAAAGGGTCCAGAGCAAAATTCTTGAAAACACTCATTTTTCCCTTAGCCAAAGTCAGGATCTTGGTGGAGATACAAGAAGAATGATCTATGTTTGCCTCCCAAAGAGGATTGGATTTGAAAAAATCAAGAATCAAGCTCAAAACATGATTTTCACTCCTAACCCTTCCAAAGGGTCCACAGCAAAAATCCTTGTAGCTCTTATTTTCTTCCTTGTTTTGGCTAGCCATTGGCATGTTGGAGGGTGAATTGGTAGGTTCTTTCCTTGAGAGGGAGTTGTACACTTTGAAAGATAAAGATTTTACCCAAAGTATGAATTTTGCTCCTGACCCTTCAAAGGGTCCAGAGCGAAATTCATTATAAACCTCATTTTCTCCCTTGTTTGGGCTTCAAACCTTGTTCTTTAGGTGGAGAATGATCTATGTTTGCCTCGTAGAGAAGATTGAAGTTGGAAAAATTAACAATCAAGCCTTGAACATGATTTTTGCTCCTGACCCTTCCAAAGGGTCCAGAGCAAAAATCTACCTAAAACTCATTTCCTTCTTTGTTTGACCAAAATTTGATATCCAAGACATGTTGAAAGGAAGAATGGACATGTTGTTTCCTATGGGGATGTTTGAAAGTGATGAAAGGTAGAGATTTTGTCCTAGAAATGGAAATTTGCTCCTAACCCTTCTAAAGGGTCCAAGGCAAAATTTCACTAAAACTACCTTTTTCCCAATGTTGTGCCAAGGCAATTGCAGACTAAAGTGAATTGAGATGTGAGGGGTCCCTAGGAGTGACTTGAAGTTGCTAGTGATCCATGAATTTGAAGGAATTGAGCAAAACTAAGATTTTCACTCCTGGCCCTTCCAAAGGGTCTAGAGCGAAAACTCTACAATCACCTATTTTTCTTACAAAATCAAGTCAAACTTGGGTTTTTATAGCTTGGATGAGTGAGGAGGAGTATTTTCTTTCCTTTTGAGGTTGATTCAAGATGGAGGAAGAAGCCTAAAACAAGATTTTTGCTCCTGACCCTTCCAAAGGGTCCAGAGCGAAAACCCTAAAAACTGTCTCTTTCTCCAAAATTTGAGTGAAGTCAGGCCTAAACTAGGGTGAGAGAAGCCATTTGGATTGCCTTGAAAATACTTTTGATCACAAAAAATGCAAATTTTGATTTTAAACATGAAATTTGCTCCTAACCCTTCCAAAAGGTCTAGGGCAAAATCCATTATAGGTCCTATCCCTGGCCATGATTTCTACAGAAATTCTCTTTTTTGGTCATTTTGAAGTCAACTAAAATGTTGCAATCATGGGAGAGGGATCCAAGGATGATATTAAAAGTATAGAAAGTGAAAAAGATAGACCTTGGTGAAGGAAAACAAGCAAATAATGAATTTTGCTCCTGACCCTTCCAAAGGGTCCAAGGCGAAATTCACAAAATCTCATTTTTCCTTCAAAATTGTGTTAGGTCAAATCATTAGTGAGTTGGATTAGACTTAAAGGATTGCCTCAAGCATGCCTTAGAGGGGGTTGTGAGTGAAAGAAGTAAGTGTTTTGTCCAAGATCAAGAAATTCGCTCCTGACCCTTTCAAAGGGTCTAGAGCGAAATTCCCAAAATCACCTAGTTTGCCCATGATGAAGGTCAAGGTATGAATTCCTGAGCCTTGGTGGAGAGAAGGATAGCATGTGCTTGTCTTGGGAGGAATTTTGGAGTGGAGAATTATGGGATTTGAGCTTAGTCAAGAATTTCACACCTGACCCTTCCAGAGGGTCCAAGGCAAAATCCTTTGAAACTCCTATATTTCACCCTATTTGAGCTAGACAAAGGGCTAGTTGTGAGATTATGATGAGAAGAAGTTTGAAGGCTAGGCCTAAGATTATGAAATGATAAAATGAGGTTTAAATTGGCCAAGAATGCAAATTTTTCTCCTGATCCTTCCAAAGGGTCCAAGGCAAAATTCTTATAGGGCCTGTCCTTGGGAAGGATTTTGAGCGAACTTTATTTTAAAGTTTTCTTGTTGATGATTTAAGGTGGAAAATGCTTTGTTGAAATGAACATGTCATATGTACTAAATCACCTTTTGGTTTATTTTGTAGATGGAGAAAACCAGGCCAGGTCAAGGATGACCAATTCCAATCCAGCATCATCAAGGATGACCAATTCCAATCCAGCATCATCAGGAACAACCAATTCCAGTCCAGCATCATCAAGGATGACCAATTCCAGTCCATCATCATCAAGGATGACCACTTCCAATCTAGCATCATCAACGATGACCACTTCTAGTCCAACGTCATCAAGGATGACCAATTCTAGTCCATCATCATCAAGGATGTTCCACAGGTAAAAGGGAAGACTCAAGGTGTTCAAGGAATTGATAGCTACCTCCAGAACCTTCACTTCGCCACACTAAGGAACCACAAGATGACAAAGAAAGGTGATGCCAGCATTTCAAGGAAAGGTACACCATATATCCTGCACATCAAAGACAAAGGAGGTCAAAGCAAGGCTCCATTGAAGAAGTAAATAGTTTCAGAAGAGTTAATTAAAGTTAGCTTCTCAATATCATCAAATTGAACATCAACCAAGTTACAAGTGTCAGAAAAGGTGGCATCCCAGTCATCATTCCTCCAGTTGGATTGTTCCACCTCAGCATGTCCAGATTCAATGTACCTAACTCATCAGGGATGACACAAGCTACGATGTACCTACCCCAGTTATCCATTGGTCAAATATTCCAAAGAAGACATGTCCAAATAATGCAATTATTTTATTGGCTAGAATTGAGTTTGTTGTAACAAACCCTAATTAGGTTTTTCATTCTAAAATCTTGGCCATTGATCTCAAATTGATCTGAGCCATTGAATTGTATTGAGAGCATTATAAAAGGTTCAAGCTCTTCATTTTGTAAAGGTTAATAGTTAATAGCGAGCTAATAGTTTCTAGTGGGTGAATAGTTGGTTAATAGAGAATATATAGTAGTGAGTAATCAAAAAGTAGGAAATAGTTAGAGTAGAATAGCAAGAGAAGGAAAATATTGTTGCCAAGATGTTGTTGTAAAGGACATGCAAACTTCATTGAAGAAATGGTGAATTCTATGTGTCGATTCAACAATTTGCATGGTCTCTATACTTCTCAAATTTAATTTCATGTTATTAGATGAGTAAAAGAAATGCATATGATTGATGGTGAAATTTGTATATCCATACTACTAGTAGTTTGTTGATTGCAGACTTGCCTTGTGTAGTCAACTAGAATCATTTAGCTTAAGCTTAACTTTGATTGTCGCTTCTTCATTGATATGCATCAACCTGATGGTGTCCATGCCTGTGGCGGTGATCTAAACATCATAAAGCTTTCCTCACAAGATCGCACTAACCTTGTGGAGATGATCTTGGGATGTGAAAGCAAGACTTAGTTAGAATTTCATCAAAGGTCATTCATTGCTCTTACATTCTTAGTATTAGAAATAGATCATGTTTCAACCCTTCTCCTTTTCCCTTTTTTTCAAAACCTATGGCCAGTAAAATCTCATGTTCCAGCAATATCCAAAGCAAATTAAACATTCAGGCAATCAAACATAAGTCCCCTTATGATTCCAGAAAAATCACATCATACCATGAAGAGCTTATCCACACATAGAGGCCCTACATATAAGAACCTTGGAGTTGCCTTGACTAATCCTTTGGCGAGATCTTTAGTAGTCGGGAAACTTTGTTCAAGAGAGGATAAGGTACCTTTAGGTATTTTATTTTGTGTTCACATGTGCATGAAAAACACATCAACAATAACATATGAACAAAATCTAGTAGTCCAAGAGAAAGCATATGTAGAGTTTTCCATTGGTGATTATCATGATAGGGTATTATGTGACATTGTTCCTATGACATGTTGTCATGTACTCTTGGGAAGGCATTGGCAATATCAAAGAAGGACATTGGATAATGGGTTCTTTAACAGATATGTTGTTCATAAAGTTGGTAAGAGATTTACATTAACTCCTTTGAAGAGTCATCCGATCTTTGAACCCAGTGTAATATGCTTTGGTAGGAAGGATTATTTGAGTTTGTAGGTTCTTGAGGTGAAGGTAACATAAGGCAGTGATCAAGGGTGTGGAAAGAAGTCAGAAGAGCAACAACATTCTATTGATGATAGCAAAAGGAAGGTGCAAACTAGTGTGATGGTAGGGACTATTGAGTGCCCTCTAGGTGTACAGACTAAGGACAATGATAGTCCTTCAAAGGTGAATGGAGTTGGAGGTATTTTGGACCTCACAAAGATAGGGAAAATGGTGCAATAGAAATCCATACCTGACTATCTAAACCAAAGATACAATGATTTGTTTTTATCTAATCATTTGCATGTGTTTGTTGTAGGTAATAGGTGGAAGTCCAACTCATTTCCTCAGTTGTTATTGCTACAAAAGATTGCAAGGGGCCAAAGTTGTAAGTGGCCTTATAGAAGGATGCATGGAGTATAAAAAAGACCCCTATTCTCTTAGGAGAAGAGATTTTTCATAGGGGGGAGTATGGTGCAGGAGCACTTCCTATGACATGGAGGTACATACCTTAGGTTTAAAAGGTTGAAATTATTGGAAACCACTAATTCACCCCCCTCTTAGTGGTATCTTGTGTTCTAGAATTGGTATCAGAGCCTTAGGTTCCTAGTTGGTCAAATATTTCTCTAGCTTGGGTAGATTCTGCTCTAAGAACACAATGGCAAGAAATCAGTCTGCCTCCTCCAAAGCCCCCATGTTTGTTGGAACCAGCTATGCCTTCTAGAGTAAAAGAATGGAAACCTATTTGTCCTCCCTAGGTTTTTATGTGTGGAGGTCTGTAAAGAATGGGTATGTTGTCCCAAATGCCCCACAAATAGAGTGTGATGCCAAGAAAGAGTATGAGAACAATGCTAAGGCCAAACATGCCATTCTAAGTGATTTGTCAGATAATTAATTTATCAAGGTTATGCACTGCTCATCCACCAAGGAAATAAGATAAATTGTAGATATTATTTGAAGGATATGTCAAGGTCAAAGAGGAAAAGATACAAGCTCTAAGAGGTCAACTTGAAGGTTTGAAGATGAGAGATGAAGAAAAGATTACTGTCTACCTTCATAGGATAGATGAAACTGTGAATTCTGTCAGAGGACTAGGGGAAGATATATCTAATGAGGTTGTTGTTAAAAAGGTACTAAGATCACTTACGTCTAAGTATGACACAAAATTTTCTACAATAGAGGAAGCCAAGGACCTGAAAACATTTTCAATGGATGAGTTGTTTGGTTCTTTAACTGCTTATGAGATGATGACATCCAGTGAAGGAATCTCTAAGAGAGAGGTTGCTTTCAACTCTATCAAAAAGGGCAAAGAAGAATCTTCTCATGGTAAACCCATTCAGTACTCAGATGCAGATGTGGAAAATTTGTGAGGAAGCTCAAGAGAGGATCCGGTAAGTATAGGGGAAAGTTGCCCTTAAAATATTTAAACTGTGGTAAAATAGGACACTTTGCTTCAAAATGTTCATCTGGTGAAAATGATGGAGAAAAATTTCAAAGCATCAATAGATCTTTAGGTAAAAACAAAGAGAAGAAGGTCTACCAGTAGGGGAGAAGAAACTGTTGGAAGAAGAACAACCTATATAGCTTTGAGGATGATGATGTTACTGATGAAAAGAGTGTATCAGAAGATGAATGGTGTGAGGGAGAAAGAGAATTTTATCTCTTTATGGAAGTAGATGAACTAGTTAATGAAGAAGAGGAAGATGAAGATAATGAAGCTAAGGTGGATCTAGAAGGAGAACTCATAACTTCCCTTCAAGAGTTAAGGAAAACAAGAAAATTATTGAAAAGAGTTAAGCATGTTGCTGTTGAAGATCAAAAATAGTTGGAGAAAACTCTAGGTGAGTCAAAGAAATTAATCTCTAATTTGAAACTCCAACTAGAAGAAGCTAAGAGGATATGTGAAGATACCTCTTCTAATTTTAAAGATGGAGAAGGAGCACCATGGTCTAGAAGAAGAAATTATAAGGCTCAGAAAGGAGATAGAAAAGATAAAGGAAGAATTAAAGATGAGAAGCAAGTATGAGGGAAACACTAAAGCTTTGGACAAGATGCTGAGTAATCAAAAGCATTCAAAGGATACTGGTGGTTTAGGATTTGAAGAAGGACAAAGTTTAGGTAGCAAAGACACATCTAGTAAGGAGATACAATTCACTTCCTCAAGTGAAAGCAAGGAAAAATATGCTTTCACTATTAGAACAGATACCATTAAAAGGACATATATAGATGCTATAGGAAAACACCCTACAAACTGGCATACATAGACTATGAACTGGAGGTCACATTCAATGTACTGATATGCTGATTTCAAAGGGAATCCCAAGACTGACAATGAAGGATTCACCAAAGTTGGCAATATAATAAAAAGACCTTCAATGATACAAAGGTTTACCGGCACAAAGCAACAAGACTAGTATGTACCTAAATGTTATGGATACTAATACCGGTGTAACAAGTTTGGACATAGATTCACTGATTGTAGAGTGATGAATAAGCCTCCTACTAGTTTTGAGAGTAGAAATTCTTTTGTTGTACTCCAATACATGAATGTTGTTTTTTATCAGTACAATGCTTTCAGTCATAGGAGTTATGAATGTAGGAGAAGTCAACCAGTTTCCCACAATAGGTTTTCAAACTCATCTTTTAATGTTAATGTGAAATACTATTGCTATCATGAGTTTGGACATATTGCAAAGCATTGCAAGAATAGGAAAACAAAGCAAAAGAAGTCAGCACCTGTGATGGTATGATGAAAGAATAAGTATTCGATCAGCTATTGAGAGGGGGAGGTGAATCAGTAGATAGAAAAACTGATACAAACTTCACCAATCAATCTCTCAAAGTAAACTTTGAACTAACAACTCTATCAAGATAAAAACTCATAAGATAAACCAGTTTTCTGTTACAAAAAATTAACAGTAAACAACTTCTTCATTTCTCAATGCTTCCGATTATCATGACTTATCAAAATAGTTTAGTTAAGTAAATAAACCATGGAAACATAAACACAAAAACATTCACCACTTGACACAAATATTTTTTGACATGGAAACCCAAATAGGTAAAAACCACGATGAGATGAGACTCAAAAGATAACTATCTAAACTCTTTTGAAGTTTGCCCTCTTAGGAGCCTAGCCTGTTAAATCTTTACAAAAAGTCCTATTAAGAACTGATCCTATTAGGAATCACCCGATTAAGGGATTGACTACAAATGCCTTGTTAGAAGCAATACCCTATAAGGAGTAACCTCGGTAGAGGATCTGAAAATCCAATCTCATGGACCACCTTGTTAGAGGATTTGAATAACACCAAGCTTGTTAGTGCTTACCCAGTTAGAGGATTTCAATTCTGCTATAATTGTTAGAAAACAACAAGAGTTTGTTGATCTATCTGAATAGCACTACACTTGATTGATCATATCCATTTCATGCTCCTATCTACCTTTACTCAAACTACAGATACATCATCAGGTTCGACAATGACACACTCAACTGAACTGTGTCTATCTCTTTGCCAACTCTTTTTTTTAAAACTAAACAACTTCATTGACCTTAAAAACAAATCAATTAGGTCAGTAACACAACAAAAACCTAATTCTCATCAATATTACAAATAAATTTAGGTGCAGAGGAACCTAAGCACACAAGTATAACAGGAGGTCAAAAGTCATAATATGAACAATTTTATTGTATTTCAGTCATTCATAATGTATTAAGGTTATTTGAGTCCATTGAATCATAATATGTAAGGCTAAATGAACCATTTTGTCCAAAGATATCATATTTGGTCCATATTAAAGTTTTAAAAGTGTCCATTAAGAGTTAGAGTCATTTATGTCAAAAAATGCAAAAATTGTAAAAATTGCAAAGTTGCAATATTGCCAAAAAGTGCAACAAAAGTGTAAGAATGAAATCCATTGGTCATGAGGTGGTTAGAGTAGTTAGAAAGGAGTTTTTAATGGTTTATAAACCCATGTTTGGTCAAAATCAAGAGGGTAGATCAGTTTGGAGGGGATTTGACAAAGATTATCCATCAAACCCTCAAACTGTCATGAGGTTTTAAGGAATCTGTGGCTGTCATAGATCCATGGAGGATCAAATTTGGTGTATTTTTATATGTATATTTTGTTGAATGATATATTAATTAAATATATTTTAGGTGAATCCTTTCTTATGCATTTTTGTGGAGTATTTAGCAAGATATGTTTGTTTTTACAATAATTGTCAAAACCTTGCCAAGGGTTACCCATTTTTGGGAAAATGTTTATAACTTTTTATTTAACTGTTGGATCAGGCTGCAATTTGGAGATAGCTTGTATAATATAGTAAGCTAAAGGTTGATCGAATAGATTTGATTATTTAAAAATTTATTTATGACTATTTGTTACAGTTCATGGTGAAAGGCAGATTGGTGAAGACAACAAAAGCCTGGTTGTAGCATTTGTTGTGGTCACATGAGGGATAATATTGAAAAAAGGCTATATGTGTTGGATAGGTATCTTAATCTTCTTTCCAGTGCTTTTTGTCTTACTTAATTTGGTTAAGAATTCAATATTTTGTGATTATTTTGGTATTTGGGTATGGTTTTGTCATTGATGTCAACACCTACTAAAACTCTAGCACTTTGGAGATCCAACAACATTCACTGGCAAGCAAGTGACTTTTTGCACAGTCATCGGTATATGGTACATCGGCAAGATATAATGATCACCGACACTTGGAATGACATGGAAAATAATTGGTAATGTTGAAGACATTGTTTGGACATCTTATCTTGGAGAGTTGTTTATTAAGCATATTCGTATTTGCATATTTGCTGTTAACGGCAAAAAGGTCCAGGGTTACACCAGTAGGCTTATCTTTTCTAGATCAGCATGACACACTATGGAGATGATTAATTATTGTTGTAAATGTATTAAGATGACATGTTCAATCGGTTATTGCATCGGATATTGTATTGTTTGTAAAATGATTTTATTGTAATATCTTGTAGAGCTGACCTACTAAAATTAGTCTTAGGTTATGGTATAAATGTAAGATCTTAAATGTAAGATCATGTGTGAAAAGAGAAAAAGGATTTGTGTGAAGGTATATGCAAGATTAAACAGAGCTATACATGCAGACATCATTTGAAGGTGAAGCTAGGTTTTTGTAAAAGCATATCAGAACTACGCCGGTATTGAATCCAGCATATGAAGATGCTATTTTGAGTAGTACATTCTTATTGGATTTAACCATCCAATTGTAGTCAGTGTGACTCCCATTTGTGTTTGAGTAGTGAGCTTTAGGCAATTGGCCTTTCTACATGTGCAGACCCCATTTATGTACACTTACTATATGCAGTAGTATCATCTGATTGTGGGTAAGGTTTCCCACTGTGGCTTTTCCCCTTATAGGGTTTCCACATACAAATATTGGTGTTATGTGTTGTGGATGATTTTGTCTTTTAGTTTCATGTATTAAACTTTAATGGTATTGTATTTATCTATTAAATCTATCCACTGGTATAATAGACTGTTTCACTGGTACTAAGCAGTAAATTGATTAAATTGTTTTTGGTTTAATATTATTTGACAATTGATTCACCCCCACCCACTCTTAGTTGTCTCCAAGAGCTAACAATTGGTATCAGAGCCAAGTCTTTTTTTGCAGAAGTTGAACAACTTGAGGAGATTTAATGTATACTAACTATTTGAGGAAGGATAGTCCTAAACTTGATGGAACCAACTATGGCATATGGAAGATCAGAATGGAGACACATCTAAATTGTGATGTAAAGGATATCTAGGATGTTACAAAGAATGGCTATACTACTCCCACTTCCAGTCAGTCTAATCCACATAACTTGACAAAAGATGAGGAAAATGATTGCAAAGCAAGAGAAGCACTTTTGAGCGCATTAACAGAACAACAAATCATGGGATTATTAGATAGATCAACTGCTAAAGCTATTTGGGATCATTTGGAAACACTGAATGAAGGAGATTCTACAGTCAAAATTGCAAAACTTGAAAGCTTCTGGGTCTGGTATGAAAATCTAAAATGGAAGAAGATGAAAGGATTTCTACTTTTAGGGAAAGAGTAAATGAAAATGTTTTGGGTATTAAATGTTGTGGAGGAACCTTAAGTGAGGATGAAATTGTTTCAAAAGTTTTAAGAGGATTGGCACCGGCATATAAAATGAAGGTTACTACTATAAATGAATTAAGAACAATGCCTAATACATCAATAACTAGGGATACATTGATTGGAAAACTTTCAGCCTTTCAAATTGAGGAATTTGGTCCTATTGCTACTATAAAGATAGATTTAGCTTTCAAAGCATCAACATCATCTGCATCATCATTTGAAAAATCTAATTGGAAAGCCTTTTATGCAAGAGAACTTGAGGAAAGCAGGAAAGAAAATGAAGAACTTGAAGAACTTGAAGCACTATTTGCAAGGAAAATGCGTAAAGGTCTAGTTGGAAGAAAGTATGAAGGTAAAGCACCCTTTAAATGTTTTAATTGCAACAAGATTGGTCATATGGCTTCAAGATGCCCTGAGAGACATGCTAGACTAAGAGAAGAAGCTAGAAGGACATACAAGCCTAATCCTGAATTTTAGAGATACAGATTTAAGAAGAATAAGGACAAATCTTGTTATGTTGCTGATGAAGGAGTGACTGATGATTCTGATGAAGATCTGATAGAAAATGGATGGGTTTTTGTTGCTATAACTGAAGATCAACTATTAGAATAGGCCTTGGTAGCTAAAATTGAAGTAAAGGATGAATGGATCATTGATTCTAGATGCTCACATCATATGATAGGAGATAAAGGTAAATTCTTGAACTTTCAAGAATATAATGGCAACTTAGTAAGATTTGGAGATGACAAAGCTTGTTAGATCAAAGGTAAGGGTTCAATATCTCTTGATGGTAACCATAACACTGACAATTTTTACTATGTTGAAGGTTTAAAGAATAATCTTTTGAGTGTTGGTCAATTAGTTGAGAAAGGATTTCAGTTACAATTTAAGAATGGAAAATGTAAAATCATGAACAAAACTAGTTTAGAAATTGCAACCGGTAATCAGACTGGAGGTAATATCTTTCATTTGAATAATAGTGAAAAGACATGCATGATTGCACACATAGATGAAAGTTGGCTATGGCATAAGAGACTCTATCATGTAAACTTTGATTGTATGGTAAAAATCAGTACTACTAAGGCAGTTAGAGATTTACCCAAAATTGTCAAACCTCACAACACAGTATGTAAGGAATGTTAATTTGGAAAATAGGTTAGAGCTATTTTCAAAACTATTCCAGAAAAATCCAATAATGCTCTTGATTTAATTCATACTGATTTATGTGGTCTAGCTAGAACTAAAAGCTTACAAGGTGATAGATATTTCATGCTAATCATTGACGGCTATTCTAGAATGTGTCGGGTTACTTTTCTTAGAGAAAAATCAGAAGCACTTGGAAAGTTTAAAATGTTCAAAGCAATGGTTGAAAATGAAACCGGTAAGAAAATCAAATGTTTAAGATTAGATCCAGGAGGTGAATTTACATCTAAGGAATTTAATACATTCTGTGAAGTGAATAGAATCAGAAGATAGCTATCAGCACCTCAAACACCTCAACAAAATGGAGTTGTTGAAAGGAAAAATAGAACTATCTTGGATGCAACTAGAAGTATGTTATCAGAAGCAAATCTACCACATGTATATTGAAGAGAGGAAGTAAGTATAGTGGTCTATACATTCAACAAAGTTCACATCAAAGGTGAAACCAGTAAGACCCCTCATGAACTATGGTTTGGTATTACTCCTACTCTTAAATATTTCAGAATATTTGGAAGCAAATGCTACATTAGAAGAGATGAGTATATTGGGAAATTTGATCCTAGAAGTGATGAAGGAATATTTCTTGGTTATTCATCTAAGAGTAAAGCACATAGATGTTTTAACAAGAGATTGCAGAAAATTGTTGAGAGTACAAATGTAAAGATTGATGAACAATTCAGAGGAACTTCAAGGTATATAGATTCTAAACCAGCAACAAAAATTCTAACAAATAAACCTACACTAAATTCATCGGTATAGAGTGAAGATCTAGTTACACCGCCATCATCTAAAAGTCCCACTATAACTGAGGAACAACAACAAACAAAGACACCCCGATATGTAAGATTGAATCATTCTGAAGATCAGATAATTGGAAACAAATACAAAGGAGTTATGACAGGAGGAAGATTGGCAAATGAAGAGGTATGTCTTATTTCTCAAATTGAAACATCATCAATTAATGAGGCATGTGAAGATAAATATTGGACTAAAGCCATGGAAGAAGAATTAGAGCAAATTAAGAAAAATAACACTTGGACATTAGTTCCCTGGCCTAAAGATAAAAATGTAATTGAAACAAAATGGGTATTCAAAAATAAACTTAATGAAGATGGTAAGGCTATTAGAAATAAAGAAAGACTAGTGTGTTAGGGATATTCTCAAAAAGAAGGAGTTGACTATAATGAAACCTTTGCACCGGTAGCTAGAATTGAGGTAGTTAGACTGTTTTTGGCTTTTTCAGCACATAAGAACTACAAAGTATATCAAATGGATATTAAATGTGCATTTATGAATGGAGATCTTGAGGAAGTTTACATTTAACAACCTAATGGATTTTCTTTGATAGATGACAAAGATATGGTTTGCAGGTTGAAGAAAGCTTTGTATGGATTGAAGCAAGCTCCAAGAGCTTGGTAAGCAAGATTGGATAAGTATCTTTTGAAAATTGTTTTTTCTAAAGGTAATGCTGGTAGTAACTTGTACTATAAGGTGACTAATGATGACATCTTGGCTATAGAAGCTTTTTTTGATGATATAGTATTTGGAGGAGAAGATGGATTGTGTAAAGACTTTTCTATTAAAATGCAGCAAGAATTTGAAATGTCTATGATTGGTGAAATAAGATTCTTTTTAGGATTGCAGATTTCACAAACTGACAAAGGTGTATTCTCGAGTCAATCAAAATACTTAAAAGAGTTACTTAAGAAATTTGGGAAGGAGAACTCCAAACCGGTAAGCACACCCATGACTACAAATGACAAACTATCTTTAAGAGATGAATCTACTCCTGTTAATCAACAAGGTACAAATCTATGATAGGAGGTTTACTGTATTTAACACAAACAAGACCTGATATTATGAATTTAGTATGTATTGTTTCAAGATTTTAGAGTAATCCTAGAGAAAATCATGAATTAGCAGTAAAAAGTTTTAGAGTAATCCTAGAGAAAATCATGAATTAGCAGTAAAAAGGATTTTGCGTTACTTACAAGGCACTACAAATCTTGGATTATGGTATCCTAGAGATGAAAACTTTGACCTATGTGCATACATAGATGCAAATTGGGCATGAGATCTAGATGATAGAAAAAGCACCACTGATGGAGCATTTTTTCTTGGAAGCAGATTAGTTTCTTAGTTGAGTAAGAAACAGAGTTGTACATCTTTATCAATAGCAGAATTAGAATATGTTGTAGTAGCAACTAACTGTACACAGGTACTTTGGCTTAAACAAATGTCAAAAGATTTAAAGGTAAAATGCAAGGAACCTATAACTATATATTGTGATAACACAACAGAAATTGATATATCTAAGAATCTGGTATTACATTCTAAAACAAAACATGTTTCCATCAAATAGAATTTTCTAATGGAAAAAGTTGAAGCAAAAGAAATAAAACTGGTTTATGTGAATAGTAAAGAACAACTTGTAGATATTTTTACTAAACCTTTGCCTAAGGAGACTTTTGAATATCTTAGAGGATAGCTTGGGGTCATACCCCCACCGGTAGATACCTATAGAGTTGACGTCTGTCATCAACTGACAGAATTAACAGAGATATATTCTTACTCCGGCTTTGATGAGGAACCTACTTCTTAGGGGGAGTAGTTGGTATTTTATATATGGACCTAATTTTGTTGTAAGTTTGGCATTTGATGTCAAAGGGGGAGTGATATCTATGAAAAAACACATTATCCTTTAGGAAGAGATTGGAAGAAAAAAACATAAGGTAACTCATATTACTTTCAGGGGGAGAGATTATTACTTTAGGGAGATTGTTGGTTTTTATACTTGGCATTTTTGTTTTGGCACTTTGATGGATTTTCCATCTTCTATTGCCATCAATGCCAAAGGGGGAGATTGTTGGTATTTTGGTATGGTTTTGTCATTGATGTCAACACCTACTAAAACTCTAGCACTTTGGAGATCCAGCAACATTCACCGGCAAGCAAGTGACTTTTTGCACAGTCACCAGTACATGGTACACCAACAGGATATAATGATTACCGACACTTGGAATGACATGCAAAAGACTTGGTAATGTTGAAGACATTGTTTGGACATCTTATCTTGGAGAGTTGTTTATTAAGCATATTCGTATTTACATATTTGATGTTACCGACAAAAAGGTCTAGGGTTACACCAGTAGGCTTATCTTTTCCAGATCATCATGACACACTATGGAGATGATTAATTATTGTTGTAAATGTATTAAGCTGACATGTTCAAT
Organism: Cryptomeria japonica; assembly: GCF_030272615.1. Classification (NCBI taxonomy): domain Eukaryota; kingdom Viridiplantae; phylum Streptophyta; class Pinopsida; order Cupressales; family Cupressaceae; genus Cryptomeria; species Cryptomeria japonica. The sequence goes on along the minus strand of NC_081415.1, from coordinate 93,511,833 downwards.
CAGTTATTGCATCGGATATTGTATTGTTTGTAAAATGATTTTATTGTAATATCTTGTAGAGCTGACCTAATAAAATTGGTCTTAGGGTATGATATAAATGTAAGATCTTATTTGTAAGATCAAGTGTGGAATGCAAAAAAGATTTAAGGAAGGGTATATGTGAGATCAAGTAGAGATATACATGAAGACATCATTTGAAGGTGAAGTTAGGTTTTTGCAAAAGCATATCAGCATTACACCGGTACTGAATCCAACATATGAAGATGCTATTTTGTGCAGTACATTCTCATTGGATTTAACCATCCAATTGTAGTCAGTGTGACTTCCATCTGTGATTGAGCAGTGAGCTCTAGGCTGTTTGCCTTTCTGCATGTGCAGACCCCTCTTTGTACACTTACTATCTGCAGTAGTATCATCTGATTGTGGGTAAGGTTTCCCACCATGGTTTTTCCCCTTACATGGTTTCCACATACAAATATTTGTGTCATGTGTTGTGGATGACTTTATGTTTATGTTTCATGCATCAATTCTTACCAGTATAGCAATTTTCTGTTAACACTGTTTACCGGCATACTTAATTGTCTTACTGGTACTAAGCATTATGTTGGTTAATATGATTTTGGTTTGAATTTATTAGACAACTGATTCACCCCCCCTCTCTTAGTTGTCCCTGAGACCTATAATTGGTATCAGAGCCTAGTCCTCTTTTTGTAGAAGTTTAACAACTTGAGGAGATCCAATGTCTACTAATTATTTCAGAAAGGATAGTCCTAAACTTGATGGAACCAACTATTGCAGGTCATTGTACCCAAGTTTCCAAGGAACTTGGAAACTTTTCAGGGTTGGGAGTAAGGTTCAGAGGCACCTAAGCACACAAGCATATGAGGAGGTCAAAAGTCATAATATGAGCAATTTTATTGTATTTGAGTCATTGATAATGTATTAAGGTTATTTGAGTCCATTGAATCATAATATGTAAGGCTAAATGAGCTATTTTGTCCAAAGATATCATATTTGGTCCATATTGAAGTTTTAAAAGTGTCCATGTAAGAGGTAGAGTCATTTATGTCAAAAAATGCAAAAATTGTCAAAATTGCAAAGTTGCAATATTGCCAAAAAGTGCAATAAATGTGTAAGAATGAAATCCATTTGTCATGAGGTGGTTAGAGTAGTTATAAATGTGTTTTAAATGGTTTATAAAACCATGTTTGGTCAAAATCAAGAGGGTAAATCAGTTTGGAGGGGATTTGACAAATATTATCCATCAAACCCTCAAACTGTCACGAGGTTTTAAGGAATCTGTGGCTGTCATAGATCCATGGAGGATCAAATTTGGTGTATTTTTATATGAAGAGTTTTTTTAATGATATATTAATTAAATATCTTTTAGATGAATCCTTTCTTATGCATTTTTGTGGAGTATTTGGCAAGATATGTTTGTTTTTACAATAATTGTCAAAACCCTGCCAAGGGTTACCTGTTTTGGGGAAAATGATCATAACTTTTTATTTAACCATTGTATTAGGCTAAAATTTGGAGATAACTTGTTTAAAACAATAATATAAAGGTGGACTGAAGAGATTTTATTTAGGATCAATATTTGAAAAGTTATTTATGACTGTTTGTTACAGTTCATGGTGAAAAGTAGATTGGTGAAGGCAGTAACAACCTGGTTGTAGCATTTGGTGTGGTCACATGAAGGATAATATTTAAGAAAGGATATATGTGTTGGAAAGGTCTCTGAATCTTCTTTCTATTTCTTTTTGGCTTACTTAATTTTGTTAGGAATTGAATATTTTGTGATTATTTTGGTGAAAATAGTTTTTATAGGATGAAACCCTGAACTAGGGTATTCCATGGCAAATAAGAATTTGTTCTCTCATGTTATGGTGAATTTTATGATCTAAAATCTTGAATTAAGGTTTTTATGGATGTAATATAACCTTTTAAATTGGTTTGGAGTTGAGAAGAGTGATTGATATTTTTATATGCCTCTTGATTAAAGTTTAAAGTCTACCCTTGAATGAAGGTTTCATGGTTTGTGATAGATGCTCTGCATCAAATTCGATTCAAGTATGACCATTAGATTACATTATAGTCTCTACTAATCAATCAAGAAAACCTTGATCACTCCTTGAACACCGCTTCATCAAACTTAGTAACTCATCATGCGCTTTGCATTAGATGCAATACATTTTCTTATTCCCTAGACAAAAACCGTTACAACAACTCACCAAAATCTCTTGGAATTGTCTTCATAAATTAATCATGTGGGTCATCATCATTACCACTCATCATCAGGTCATAAACCAATGTAACCAATTCACCAAACATAATCGATTAGGGTTTATCAAAAATAATAGGTAGGGTTTACCAGTTATATCAATAAATAAGGTTTACACCGGTTACCGGTTCACTCCACAAATTCTTCCTAATGGTTATAGTAACAATATTACAACAATATCAACAATATCATTACTAGTTTAATTGACATCAATGACAACATAACATATCATTAATGCAATCTTAATGCAAATGCCAACAATCTCCCCCTTTGGCATTGATGGAAATACAAATATCAACACCATTGATTGCTGCATGATTGTGAATAGGAATCCTGGTTTACATTACCAAGTATTCACATGCTCTCTCTGTCTTCAGCTTATCATTGGTTCTCCTTCCCATAATCACATAATTCTTCTCCCCCTTTGACAAAAATGCCAAATTGAAAGTAAAACATGTAATGTCAAATTTCACGATGCATCATCAACATTTTGCAACTTGATGCTCCCCCTGTGGAATAAATCCACTTCTACACCAATCCTTTTGTAAAATTTTGCAAGTAATTCTAGGACTGATGTAATTTACATCATACTTAAGTGACTTCTAAGATATTCAAAAGTAGTCTTAGGCAAAGGTTTAGTAAAAATATCTGCAAGTTGTTCCTTGGTAGAAACATGCTCCAAGATCACATCTTTACTCATAACTTTTTCCCTCAATAAATGATACTTGAATTCAATATGCTTGGTTCATGCATGAAAAACAAGGTTCTTGGAAATATTTATGGCACTTGTATTATCACATAAAATATTTATAGGTTCTAAAATCTTCATCTTAAAACCTTCCAAAATGTGCCTCATCCATATAGCCTATGTACAATTCATGTAAGCTTCAACATACTCAGCTTCAGCAGTAGATTGTGAAGCACAACTCTACTTCTTACTACTCCATGAAATAGGTATTCCTCTAAGAAAAAATGCTCCATCAGTTGTGCTTTTCCGGTCATCAATATTTCCTGCCCAATCTACATCTATGTACACCTTCAAGTCAAAATTTCCTCCATATGGATACCATAACACATAATCAGTAGTACCTTTCAAGTATCTAAAAATTCTTTTGGTTGCTATCAGATGTGTTTCCTTAGGATTATTCTAGAATCTAGAAACTACGCCAATTGCATGAGCTATGTCCAGTCTATTGTGAACAACATAGTGCAATTTTCCAATCATTGACTTGTATTCCTTCTCATCAACAGATTTGGACTCATCTTCCTTAGACAACTTACATCCTATAACCATAGGTGTTCCAACTGGTTTACAGTCACTCATGCCAAATGTCTTCAAGACCTCTTTCACATACTTAGATTGTGTGATAAAAATACCATTCTTCATTTGTTGTATTTGCAAGCCTATGAATTTTTTTATTTCTTCCACTAAAGGCATTTCATCTGCAAAACTATTGCTCATGTCATCATTACCTCCAAATATGATATCATCAACAAATACTTCACTGACTAGTATTTGATCTTTTTAGATTTAAGATATATGTTATTATCATCAGTGGTTCTCAGAAAGCTTATCTTCATCTGATGTGTATGAAGCTTTTCATACCATGCTCTTGGTGCCTACTTTAATCCATATAGAGATTTACGCAATCTGCATACCATGTCTTTCTTATTAGTCAGAGCATAACCATCTGACTGCTCAATATATACTTCTTCTTCAAGTATCCCATTCAAAAATGCTAGCTTAAAATCAATCTAGAATACCTTGAATTTATTGTGTGCTACAAATGCAAGTAAAGTTTTGACACCTTCCAGTCTTGCCACTGGTGCAAAATTTTCACCATAGTCTTCTCCTTCTTCTTGTGCACAACCTTTGCATACCGGTCTAGATTTATTGTGAACTACAACACCATTTTCAATCAACTTGTTCCTGAAAAACCCACTTCGTTAGTATTACATTTTTATTTACTGGTCAGGGTACTAGGGTCCATGTGTTGTTCTTCTCAATTTGATCTAATTCCTCCTCAATAGCTTTAACCCAATGATCATCACCAAATGCTTCCTTAGTAGTTCTTGGTTCAATAGTGGAGATCATGCAAGAATTCTCTCTAATCCTTCTCCTGGTTAGTACTCCAATATCCTTATTCCCAATAATCTATTCAGGATTGTGATTCAGTCTCACATATCTTGGAATAACATGATCATCATCTTTAGGCTCAGCTTCTTTATTATCATCATCTTCTTCTAAATTTATCTATTTTAGTTGGAGTGGTACATCAATATTTTCTTTGTTGGTTTTAGATTTCACAATTTCTGGTTCCAAAAACAAAATGCAAGGATCTTCATCCTTTTTCTCTAAACTGGTTTCCTCTGAGACTTTAGGAAATTCATCTACTTGAACATCAACACTCTCAACAATTCTCTATGTCTGGTTGTTAAAACACTTGTAGGCCTTACTCTTGGTGGAATAGCCAAGAAATATATCTTCATCACTTTTAGCCTCAAATTTGCTAATATAATCACCTCTTAATAAAACATTTGCTTCCAAATATTCTAAAATAAGTAACATTAGGTGATCTACCATACCAATATTCATAAGGAGTCTTGTCCTTACCTCTCTTTACCAAAATCCAGTTCATAATGTAGATAGTTGTGCTGACAGCTTCTCTCCAGAAAGTTTTCGCTACACATCCTTGTATCAACATCATCCTAGCAGATTGAACAACTGACTGGTTGTTTCTCTCTATGACACCATTCTATTGTGGTGTCCTCGGTGCAAAAATTTGTCATTTGATACCATTTTCGTCACAATACCTAGTGAATTCCTCAGATATAAATTCACCACCTTGATTTGTCCTTAGACACTTTATCTTCTTACCACTCTCTTTCTCAGCTAAGGCCCTGAATGCCTTGAACTTACCAAAAGCTTTAGTGTTATCCTTCAAGAATTTGACCCACATCATCCTTGATCAATCATTAGTGAAGATCATGAAATATCTGTCACCTTGAATACTTTTTGTTCTTATTGGTCCATAAAGATCTGTATGAACCAAATCTAACAAATGTTTTGCTGAAAAAGATTTTCTCTTGAAATTTGAGGATGTCATCTTTCCCAACTGACATTCTTTAAACAGAGCATTAACCGATTTGTCTAACTAAGGAAAACCTCTCACTGTCTTTGACTTACTCACTTTAACAATGTTATCAAAGTTTTTTATGACAAAATCTTCTATGCCAAAGCCAACTATCATCTATCTTCGCAATTAAATAGTTGTGGACTTTAGGATTAAAATGAAACAAGTTACCTTTAGTTTTCTTTCTAGTTGCAATTAGTTCACCTTTATTATCATATATTTTGCACATACCATTTTTAAATTCCAATGGGTATCCTTTGTCATTGAGTTGTGCCACACTCAAAATATTATGCTTTAAACCTTCAACCCAGTAGACATCATCTGCACTACTCTTTCCATTAAGAGAAATAGGTCCCTTACCTTTAACCTTGTAGGGTGAGTCATTACCAAATCTTACAACTCCACCATCAAATTCCTTTAGAGAAATAAATTTTCTCTCATCACTGGTCATGTGATGTGAACAACCACTGTCAATGATCCAATCATCAGAGTTATCCATCCTAGATACTAAATCCTTCTAGTCTGACATCTCTTCTTTAATGGCTACAAACATAATGTCTTCACATCACCATCAGATTCCTCATCAGTGATACCACCATCAATAGCAATAAGACAATCTCTTTTGTCTTTACTCTTGTACTTCTTGAATTTCTCTCATTTGTGCTCATTATCACCATTAGGACAATTAGAAGCAATGTGTCCAATCTTGTTGCATGAAAAACATTTCAAAGGTAATTTGCCTCTATATTTACATATACCTCTAGGCAACCACTTGGCCAACAATGCTTAAAGCTCAACTAAACTATCTTCATCATCAGCTTCTCTGCTGGATCTAGATTCATAACTGTGATTGGCATCTCTTCTTTTCCTCACAGATGGGTTAGAAATAGAAGCTCAAAATGCAAACTCAGAATTCTGTACACTACCATCATAACCATTTAATTCAAAAGCACTAAGCTTGCCAATGATGGAGTCAAGAGTTACCTTAGTTTTATCAATGGACTTCAACTCCTAAATAGCTGCAACTTAGATAGCATAGACTAGTAGCAGGGTTCTCAGTACCTTACTGATCACTGTGAAATCTTCCACTTTACCTCCTGCACTCTTAATTTCATCAACTATCTCTTTTATCCTTTGACCATACTGTTGGATATTCTCACCTTTAGCCATCCGCATGTCATCAAATATTCCTCTTAGACTCTCTTCTTTAGCAATCTTAACATGTTCATCACTACTATAGATCTCTTCAAGTTTTTTTCATACCTCATATGCATTTTCAAGACCATGAACATATACACACTTTGCATCAAACAAAGAACTTATAATAGCCTCCAATGCTTGATTATTTTCTTGTTGCTCTTTCTTTTGATCATCAGTCAACATCCCAGTAGGTGCAACATACTTAGTATCGACATTTTCCCAATACTAACTTCCCAAACTCTTGATATAAATTCTCATTCTATCACTCCATATCCTATAGTTCTCTCTATTAAACTTTGAACCTTCCTTCTTCATCATGACTAGCAGATCTTTACCTCAAGTTGTTAGGCTTAGGCCTTTGAGGACCTAATAGGCTCTAATACCAATTAATAGTATGATGAAAGAATAAGTATCCAGTCAACAACTGAGAGGGGGGGTGAATCAGTAGATAGAAAAACTAATACAAACTTCATCAATCAATCTCTCAAAGTAAACTTAGAACTAACAACTCTGTCAAGATAAAAACTCATAAGATAAACCAGTTGTCTATTACAACAAATTAATAGTAAACAACTTCTTCATTCCTCAATGCTTCTAGTTATCATGACTTATCAAAATAGTTAAGTAGTTAAGTAAATCAACCATGAAAACATAACCACAAAAACATTCACCACTTGACACAAATATTTTTTGACATGGAAACCCAAATAGGTAAAAACCATGGTGAGATGAGATTCACAAGATGACTATCTGAACTCTTCTGAAGTTCAACCTATTAGGAGCCTATCTTGTTAAAGCTTTATAAAAAGTCTTGTTAAGAATTGATCCTGTTAGGAATCACCCGGTTAAGGGATTGACTAGAAATGCCTTATTAGAAGCAATACCCTGTAAGGAGTAACCTCCGTAGAGGATTTGAAAATCCAAGCTAATGGACTACCTTGTTAGAGGATTTGAATAACACCAAAGTTGTTAGAGCTTACCCAGTTAGGGGATTTCAATTTTGTTGTAATTGTTAGAAACCAATAGGTGTTTTTTGATCTATCTAAATAGCATTACACTTGATTGATCAGATCCATTTCATTCTCCTATCTTCCTTTACTCAAACTACAGCTACATCATCTGGCTTAGCAACCACACACTAAACTGAACTATGTCTATCTCTTTGCCAACTCTTTTTTTTGAAACTAAACAACTTCATCTACCTTAAAAATAAATTAATCAAGTCGGTAACACAACAAAAACCTAATTCTCATTGAGATTACAAATAAATTCAGTTCAAGTATGATCGTTAGATTACATAGCAATCTATGTACATAAATCAAGAAAACCTTGATCACTCCTTGAGCACTGCTTCATCAAACTTAGAAACTCACCACATGCTTTGGATTAGATGCAATATGTTTTCTCATTCCATAGACAAAAACCATTACAACAACTTACCAAAATATCTTGGAATTGTCTTCATACAATAATCATGTGTGTCATCATCATTACAGCTCATCATCAGATCATAAACCAATATAACCAATTCACCAAACTTAATCAGTTAGGGTTTATCAAAAGCAACAAGTAGGGTTTACTGGTTACATCAATAAATAAGGTTTATATTGATTACCAGTTCACTCCACAAATTCTTCCTACTAGTTATAGTAACAATATTACAACAATATCAACAATATCATTACCAGTTTAATGGACATCAATGACAACATAACATATAATTAATGCAATATTCATGCAAATGCCAACAACATGATCAAAAACTAGTGAAAAAATAGGTGCATGAAATTGCAGTAGATAATAAGAAGGAAGCTCAACCGGTATGAGTTGAAAAGGACAAGAACAAAGAAGAATCTAGTCTGATTGTGCAGACTACCCTGCATGCAGAAAGAAGGAACTTGTGGGTCATAGATAGTGGTTGTTCCAATCGTATGGTAGGTGATAAGAAGAAATTTGTCAAGTTTGAAGATTGGAATGGAGGCTCAGTAAGATTTGAAGACAACTCCTCCATCAAGATAAAGGGAAAAGGTACTCTAAATATAGATGGAAAATTGAAAGCACATTATGTGTATTATGTATAAGGCTTAAAGAATAATTTGTTAAGTGTGAGTCAAATGTGTGATATAGTATATAATTTTACCTTTGACTCTATCGGTTTCTAGATAAGAAAGGAGAGTAGCGGTCATATTGTAGTAGAAGGAAAAAGGAGAAATGGAAATGTATACAGTCTGAAGGAATGCTATGAGTATCAATGCATTATGGGACAAGTGGATGAGAGTTGGCTATGGCACAGAATATTAGGCCACATAAATTTTGACAATATGGTTAAAGTGAGCAAAAAGGGTTATGTGAGACACATACCAGTAAGAATATTTTGTGATAAATGTGTAAGAGGGAAGTAGACCAAGGTAACCTTTAAGACCAAATAGTACAACACCTCAAGCACCTTAGAACTTGTGCATATTGACTTATGTGGTCCAACCAGGACAAGAGACTTGTCGGTGAAAGGTACTTCATACTTTTCATTAATGAATACTCAAGAATGAAATGGGTCACATTCCTCCATGACAAGTCACAAGCATATGAAAGATTCAAGATCTTCCAAAAGATGGTTGAAAGGGAAAGTGAATGCAAGCTAAAATGCCTAAGGTCTGACTGGGGTGAAGATTTTACATCAAATGAGTTTGAGGACTACTATGAGAGACATGGAATTAAAAGGTAGTATTTAGTCCCAAGGACACCACAACAAAATGGTGTTGTAGAAAGGAAAAACAAAATAGTCAAGGAGATGGATAGAACCATATTGAATGAAGAAAACATACCAGATATATTTTGGAAGGAAGTAGTTAATACTATAGTATACACTTTGAACCAGGTTCAGTTGAGAACATATAGAAATATGACACCTTATGAATTATGGTATGACCAGAAAACATCAGTCAAGTACTTCAATGTGTTTGGAAGAAAATGCTTCATCAAGAGAGATGTGGATGGATTAGGTGGATTTGAGTCCTAAAGTGTTGAAGGAATCTTCCTTGGTTACTCTACTCACAACAAGGCCTATAAATGCTACAACAAGAGACTGAGAAGAGTCATTGAAAGTGTAAATGTTAGAATTGACAAAGATTTGCACAAAGACATCCACAAGACAACTGGTATGATGATTTCGATGATGAAGACATTGAAGTTCAATCTGAAAATGAACCAAAAGATGGAACCAGTAAGTCCCCTAATTGGTATGTGCAGAAGAATCACCCTAAAGAATAGATTATTGGAAATAAGAATGATGGTGTTTAAACTAGAAGAAGGCTAGCCTGAAACAATGAACAAGTAAACTTCTACCTCATGATAGAAATGAAACCTAAAACCTTCAATGAGGCCAGTAAGAATGAAAAGTGGATGGCTGCCATGGAAGAAGAATTGCAGTAGATTGAAAAGAACAAGACTTGGGATTTAATCCCTAGACCGACAGACAAGAATATCATTGGCAGAAAAAGGGTCTACTAGAACAAGATAAATGAAGAAGGTAAGATTGTCAGGCATAAAGCTAGATTAGTAAGAAAGGGTTACTCTCAAGTAGAGGGCATTGACTTCAAAGAAATATTTGCATTGGTGGCTACACTTGAAACCATTAGGATGTTTCTAACCTTTTCTACCTACAAGGGTTATAGGGTCTATCAAATGGATGTGAAATGTGCCTTCTTAAATGTAAATTTAGATGAAGTATATATGGAACAACCAAAAGGTTTCTTGCCACATGATGATGAAACCTTTGTGTGTCTGTTAAAGAAAGCCTTGTATGGTTTGAAGCAGTCTCCTAGGGCTTGGTATTCAAGCCTAGATAAGTACCTAAAGGAGGAAGGATTCAGAAGGGGAAGTACTGACAAAAACCTATACATCAAAGTAGATGGAAGCCACATGATTATTGTGGTTGTGTATGTGGATGACATCATTTTTGGAGGCAACAAAGACACACTTTATAGAGATTTTGTTGATCAGATGTAGTCAGAGTTTGAGATGTCAATACCTAGACAGTTGTCATATTTTCTTGGTTTGCAGATTTCACAACTAGACAAAGGGATATTTATCTCACAAACCAAGTATGCAAGGGATATGCTAAAGAAGTTCCAAATGGAGGATTACAAGCCAGTAAGTACTCCCATGGTGACCAGATGCAAATTGAGAAAGAATGACAAGTCACCGGTAGTGGATCAGACCCTATTTAGATCCATGATTGGCAGCCTATTGTATCTAACTACCTCTAGACTAGATATAGTATAGGTATTTTGTATGGTGGCAGGATTTCAAGAAGCACCTAAGAATCCTCATATGAATGTAGTAAGAAGGATATTAAAGTACCTACAAGGGACACTCAATCATGGCTTGTGGTACCCTAAGAAAGGATAATTCACCTTACAAGCTTATACCGATGCTGATTAGGCAGGTTGTGTTGATGACTAGAAGAGAACAAGTAGTGGTGCATTATTCCTAGCTAACTAGTTGGTTTCATGGCACGACAAGAAGTAGGGTTAGTTTCCCTATCAACTGCTGAAGGAGAATACATTGTTTCTACCACATGTTGCTCTCAGGTGTTATGGATGAAGTAGACCCTCAAATATAATTGGGTGGATATCTTTGATCCTATTCCCATCTGGTGTTAATGATTTTGTATTTTCTATCTTTGAATTGAAGTTGGAATCCCTTGTCCACCAATTGACCAACACTTTAAAGATTATGCTTTAAACCTTCTACATAATAGACATTATCAGTATTATGCTTACCATCTAGAGAAACAGTACCTCTACCTTTGATCATACATTCTTTTTCATCTCCAAATCTTACTTGACCGCCATTGTATTCTTGTGGGGATAGAAATTTTATTTTAGCTCTAGTCATATGAGCATCCACTATCAATTACCCATTCATCCTTATCTTCAACTTTTCCTACTAGGGCCTTTTCTTCATTCTTGATAGCTGGTTCTAGTTCATCTTCCTTTAAGGAATAGAACACCCATTCCTTTCCATTACCGGTTCCACTGCCAGAGTCTTCTATCGATTCATCCTTAGACTCATCACTTACTCCTTCCTCATCTGGTATGTAGCATTGTTTGTTTTCCTTGAATCTATATTTGTTCTGATTAGGCTTGAATGATTTCTTAACTCTTTCTTCAAATATTGCATTCCTTTTTGGTCATCTAGATGCAAAATGACCAATCTTATTACATGCAAAACTTTTAAAAGGCACTTTTCCTTCATACTTACTTCTTGTGTGTCCTTTAGGTACTCTTCTAGCAAATAAGACTTCAAGTTGCTTGAATTCTTCATCCTCTTTCCTCATATCTTCCAATTCTTTTGCATATAGGCCTTTCCAATCACTCTTTTTGGTAGATGATGATGATGCATGTAAAGCAGGTTCAGACTTTGCAGCTCTAGAAGGTTAAAACTCTTCAAGCTCAAAAGCAAATAATTTCCCAATCAGAATGTCTCTATTAACTAAAGTGTTTTCCATTGTTCTCAATTCATTAATTATAGATTCCTTCATCTTGTAAGCTTGTGGAAGGGCTCTCAAGACTTTGGAAACTATTTCATCTTCACTCAAAGATCCTCCTATGACAATCTCATTTACTCTTTCATAAATGTAGCAATTCTTTCATTGTCATCCATCTTCAAGCTCTCATATCTTACCCAGTAACCATCAAGTTTAGCAATTTTGATAGTAGGGTCACTTTCATTAAAATTTTACGGTTTATCCCATATAATGTTTGCAGATGATTTATTAGTCAATACCATGATTTGTTGATTAGTAAGTGCACACAGAAGGGCTTCTCTAGCTCTAAAATCATTCTCAATATTTTTGTCCAAGTCTATAGGAGCAGGATTGCCAGATGTCAGATCATAATGTGTATATCCTTTCTTAGTGATCTCCCAAATATCCTTGCCAAGACATCTAAGATTAGTCTCGATTCAGATTTTCCATATCCCATAATTTGTTCCATCAAGCTTATGGATTTATCTTCTAAAAATAGTTATTGGTGGATTTGTTGCCATAGGATCTACCTCAAATGGTTAAGCTTATGCAAAAGAAGACAAAAGATCTGATACCAATTGTTAGGATAATCGGTAGACAACTGAGAGGAGGGTGGATGAATCAATTGTTAGTAGATTATGTTAATCAAACCACTTTACAACTTTTAATCGAAGAACATAAACATTGAATACCAAAATAGAAAAAATAGATACCAGTAACTAGTAAAACTTAAGAATGAAACAAACAATCAACACAATGCAACCATACCACATAACACCATGATTTGTATGTGGAAAATATGGTAAAGGGAAAATCCATGATGGGAAGCCTACCCACAATTAGATGATACTTCTGCAGACTACCTAGAGCGTACTGCTCATTACAAAAGAGTCACACATCAATTTATACAAACCCTAAGGCCTACACCAATCCGGTCGACCACCTAAAAGATATTACAATAAGATCATTACATAGATTCATATTACAATGATATGCCATGTCGGCTTTAGACCAAAACAACATTAACCAATCCATAAATCATCCTGGTAACATGTAGTGAACATGTTAACATGATACCGGTCCATAACCTAGATAGGTACCAAACCTAATCTGGCTCCACCATGCTAAAGTGATGTCTCCCACGAGTCGAGGAATGACCAAGGATCACCTTTTACATCCTGAATTCCATTTAGAAGCCTCACCAACACCACTTATTCATCCTGTCAATGATTCTCAGTAAAAGCTCTACTGGTAAAACCTTAAACCCTTACCAGTATAGGCTTACTAGAGTGTATGATAGAATCCAATCACAAAGTCAATACCAACTAGCCAAAACATGATCCAATAACATGTAAAACATAAAACCAAACATACTCCATTGATCCAAACATGTCAGAAGTCTCCAACAGATAGTCCCTTCTATCGGTATAACTAGATCTTCTATCAGTAACCAAAACCTATCTATCAGTAACCAACCATAATAGCTAGTGTTGACATAAATGATAAAACATCAATAAAAAACACAATCAATTCCTCCATATTGTCAATAGTCTCCCCCTTTGGCATTGGTGGCAACACTAGATGTGATAAAGAAAACATCTAAGTGTCAAGAGTGTCAAACATTTCTCATGAAAAACTGACTCCCCCTAAGGAGTGCAGTCCAATCTGAATCTCTACCATAAACATTATTTTTCACATATAGATCTCCCCCTTTGACATCAATGCTAAAGATATGACATATATATCAAAAATTATGTGAATCTTAAGGCTGACTACTCCCCCTGTGTAGTAGCACCACTACATCAATTTGGAGCAAAGGATAAAGCTAATGATCCAACTACAATGATGCACTACACCATCAACTAATTTTCTATCAAAGGGGTAGATAACCCTAACCCATCTCTCAAATATTCAAATGATTCTTTAGACAATAGTTTAGTGAATATATCTACAGTCTGCTCTTTAGTGTTCACATAAACCAATTTGACTTCCTTTTCTTCCACCTTGTCCTTCAGAAAGTTATACTTTATTGATATGTGCTTAGTCTTAGAGTGAAATATTGGATTCTTAGACATGTCAATAACTGTAGAGTTATCATAGTAGATAGCTACTGGTTCACTACAATTTACCTTGATATCCTTCAACATTTGCTTCATCCATAGGACTTGTGTACAATTAGTTGTTTGTGCAACATATTCAGCTTCTGCAGTAGATAAAGGAATACATGACTATTTTTTGTTGATCCATGAATCTAGTTTCTTTCCAAGAAAGAAATCTCCACCAAAAGTTCTCTTCCTTTCATCAGTATCTCCTGCCCAATCTAAATCTGTATATGCACATAAAGTGAAGTTATCATCTCTACAATATGATAAGCCATATTTTGTTGCTCCTTGCAAATACCAGAATATCATCTTTACTACACATTCATGATTTTCTTTAGGATTACTTTGATATCTTGAAATAATACTCACTACATTCATAATATTTGGTCTAGTTTGAGTTAGATATAACAGGCCACCAATCATAGACTTATACCTTGTCGAATTTACTGGTGCAGATGTGTCTTTGATAGATAATTTTGCACTTGTCACCATAGGAGTACTTACCGGTTTAGAATTATCCATACCAAAATTCTTCAACAATTCCTTTAGATACTTAGTTTGATAGATAAAAATTCCTTTGTCAGTTTGAGTAATCAAAAAACCTAAGAGAAATCTCATTTCACCAATGATCGACATATCAAATTTATTTCTCATATTATTAGAGAATTCCATGCACAATTTATCTTCTCCTCCAAAAATGATATCATCAACAAATACTTCAATAATTAGAATATCATTATCAATTATTTTTTAATATAAATTAGTGTCAGCACTACCTTTAGTAAAACCAAGCTTTAAAAGATATTTATCCAACCTTGTATACCAAGTTCTAGGGGCTTGTTTCAATCCCTATAATGCTTTCCTTAACCTAAAAACCATATCTTTGTCATAGTTCAGTGAAAATCCATCAGGCTGCTAAATGTATACTTCTTCCTCAAGTTCACCATTCAAGAATGCACATTTAACATCCATTTGATAGACCTTATAGTTCTTATATGTTTCATAGGCAAGAAATAGTCTAACAACTTCAATTCTAGCTATAGGTGCAAATGTCTCACCATAATCAATTCCTTCCATTTGAGAATATCCTTTACAAACTAGTCTACTCTTGTTTCTTATAACTTGACCATCCTCATTTAGTTTATTTCAAAAAACCCATTTAGTTCCAATAACATTCTTATTTTGAGGTTGGGGAACTAAAGTCCAAGACTCATTCTTCTCTATTTGATGTAATTCATCTTCCATAAACTTTAACAAATGTTTATCTTTACAAGATTCAATAACAGATACTAGTTCAACTTGAAAAATAAGACATACCTCTTCATTTGCTAGTCTCCTTCTTGTCATAACTCCCTTGTTCCTATCTCCAATGATTTGATATTCAAAATGATTTAATCTTACATACCTTGGTGTCTTCTGAACTTCAGGTCCACTGTTCTGATCATCAGTCACACTTGAATTTTTTGATTGTACTGGGGTAATTGTCTTAGTGTCTTGCACTAGTTGAGGCATTTTTGATTTAGTTATGATCATTTCCACTGATGATTCCCTTTCATATAATATAGATTGATTTCTGTATTGCTAGTCCACTTTCACATTTGCGCTCTACACAATTTTCTGCAATCTTTTGTTATAACATCTATATGCTTTTCTTTGATTTGAGTATCCAAGAAATATTCCTTCATCACATCTAGGATCAAACTTCCCAATTGAATCATTGCTTTTGATATAACATTTAATTCCAAAAATTCTGAAATATTTAATAGTAGGTGTATGTCCGACCCATAATTCATAAGGAGTTACCGATTTCACCTTTGATATGAACTCTATGATGAATAATGATGAATAGTAAATACCCAGCAGATACTGAGAGGGGGGTGAATCAGTATGGAAAAAAACTTCTTAAACAACTTAAAATACAAATATTGCACTAATTGGTAAACAATATCACCAATCTAAATCAAGGCACTGTTGGTATTTTGGTATGGTTTTCTCATTGATGTCAACACCTATCACTTATCAACTCTGGTATACAGTCATTGTTCACCGGCAAGCAAGTGACTTACGAACAATCACCGGTATATGGTACACCGGTAGGATATATTGTTCACAAGAACTTGGAATGACATGAAGGACACCTAGTTATGTCGAAGACATCATTTGGACACTTTGTCTTGGATATTTTTTCATTGGTATATTCATATTTGCCTATTTGCTGTTACTGGCAAATAGGTCCAAAATAAGCACTGACAGGCTTATCTATTCTAGATCAACACAACACACTTTGGAGATGATTTATTATTATTCTTATTGTTGTAAATGAATTAAGCTAACATGTTCAATTGGATATCACATCGATTATTGATTTATTTGTAAATTGCTTTTATTGTAATATCTTGTAGAGCCGACCTACTAAAATTGGTCTTAGGTTATGGTATATATGAAAGATCTTATTTGTAAGATCGGATGTGGAATGCAAAATAGAATTGAGTGAAGGTATATGCGAGATTAAGCAGATCTATACATGCAGACATCATCTAAAGGTTGAAGGAAGGTTTTTGTGAAGACAATCAGAACTACACCAGTACTAAATCCAATATATGAAGATGCTATTTTGAGCAGTACATCATTATTGGATTTAACCATCCAATTGTAGTCAGTGTGACTCCCATTTGTGTTTGAGTAGTGAGCTCTAGGTTCTTGGCCTTTCTGCATGTGTAGATCCCATTTTGTATACACATACTATCTGCAATAGTATCATCTAATTGTGGGTAAGGTTTCTTACTGTGGTTTTTCCCCTTACAGGGTTTCCACGTACAAATATTCATGTTATGTGTTGTGGATGACTTTGTCTTTTTGTTTCATGCATTAATTCCTAGAAGTATTGCAATTAACTATTAAAACTGTCTACCGACATATTAGACTGGCTTACTAGTATTAGGCATTAAGTTGGTTAAGTTTTTCTTGGTTTGAACAATTGCCTCCAGGACTGAACAATTGGTATCAAAGCTAAGTTCTCTTTTTGCCAAAGTTTAATAGCTTGAGGAGATCCAATGTCTACTAACTATTTCAGGAAGGACAATCTAAAACTTGATGGAACCAACTATGGCATATGGAAGATTAGGATGGAGACACATCTAAATTTCATTGGAAAGGACATGTTGGATGTTACAAAGAATGGTTATACTACTGTTGTTCCTGGTCAGCCTATTCTAGCTAACTTAGCTAAAGATGAAGAAAATGATTACAAAGCAAGAGAAACACTTTTGAGTGCATTATCAGATCAAAAAATCATGGGATTATTAGATAGGTCTATTGCGAAAGCTATTTGGCATCATTTGGAAACACTGAATGAAGGAGATTCCATAGTCAAAATTGTAAAACTTGAAAGCTTCTGAGTCAGGTATGAAAATTTGAAAATGGAAGAAGATGAAAGGATTTTTGCTTTTATGGAAAGAGTTAATGAAATTGTTTTGGGTATTAAATATTGTGGAGGAACCTTAAGTGAAAGTAAAATTGTTTCAAAAGTTTTAAGAGGATTTCCACCGACATACAAAATGAAGGTTACTGCAATAAATGAACTAAGAACAATGCCTAATGCGTCAATAACTAGGGATACATTGATTGGTAAACTTTTAGCCTTTGAAATTAAGGAATTTATTCCTATTGCTACTATAATGATAGATTTAGCTTTTAAGGAATCAACATCATCTGCACCATCATTTGACAAATTTGATTGGAAAGCATTCTTTGCAAGAGAACTTGAAGAAAGCAAGAGAGAAAATGAAGAGCTTGAAGAACTTGAAGCACTATTTGCAAGAAAAATGCCTAAAGGTCTAGTTGGAAGTAAGTATGAAGGTAAAGCACACTTTAAATGTTTCAACTATAATAAAATTGGTCATATGGCTTCAAGATGCCCTGATAGACATGCTAGACTAAGAGAAGAAGCTAGAAGAACATACAAGCCTAACCGTGAATATTAGAGATACAAATTTAAGAATAATAAAGATAAATCTTGTTATCTTGCTAATGAAGGAGTCACTGATGATTCTGATGAGGATCCGACAGACAATGGATGGGTATTTGTTGCTATTGTAGAAGATAAACTGACACCTACTATTCAACCGGTAGAGAAGGCTCTGGTAGCTAAAGTTGAAGTTAAGGAGGAATGGATTATTGATTTGGGATGTTCACATCACATGACTAGAGATAAGAGTAAATTCTTATCCTTTTAGGAATATAATGGAGTTCTGGTAAGATTTGGAGATGATAAAGCTTGTTCAATCAAAGATAAAGGTACTATATCTCTTGATGGAAAGCATAATACTGACAATGTTTACTATGTTGAAGGTTAAAAGCATAATCTACTAAGTGTTGGTCAATTAGTTGAAAAAGGATTTCACTTACAATTCAAGAATGGGAAATGCAAAATCATGAACAGAACTAGTTTGGAAATTGCAACTGGTAATTAGACTAGAGGTAATATCTTTCATTTGAATATCAATGAAAAGACATGCTTGATTGCACATATTGATGAAAGTTGGCTATGGCATAAGAGACTTTGTCATGTAAATTTTGATTGCATTGTGAAAATTAGTACAACTAAGACAGTTAGAGATTTACCTAAGATTATTAAACCTCACAATTCAGTATGTAAGGAATGTCAATTTGGAAAGCAAGTTAGAGCATCTTTTAAAAGTATTCCAGAAAAATTTAATAATGCTCTTGACTTAATTCATATTGATCTATGTGGTCCAGCTAAAACTAAAATCTTACAAGGTGATAGATATTTCATGCTAATCATTGATTACTATTCTAGAATGTGTTGGGTTACTTTTCTCAGAGAAAAATTAGAAGCATTTAGGAAGTTCAAACTATACAAAGCAATGGTAGAAAATGAAACTGGTAAGAAAATAAAATGTCTGAGATCAGATCAAGGAGGTGAATTCACATCTAAGGAATTTAATACATTTAGTGAAGTGAATGGAATAAGGAGACAACTATCAACACCCCAGACACCATAGCAGAATGGAGTTGTAGAAAGGAAAAACAAAACTATCTTAGAAGCAGCTAGAAGTATGTTATCAGAAGCAAATCTACCACATGTATATTGGAGAGAGGCAGTAAGCACAATGGTCTACACATTCAACAAAGTTCACATCAAAGGAGAAATCGGTAAGACCCCTCATGAACTATGGTTTGGTATTACTCCTACTCTTAAGTATTTCAAAATATTTGGGAGTAAATGCTATATTAGAAGAGATGAGTATATTGGAAAATTTGATCCTAGAAGTCATGAAGGAATATTTCTTGGTTATTCATCCAAGAGAAAGGCATACAAATGTTTTAACAAAAGATTGTAGAAAATTATTGAGAGTACAAATGTGAAGATTGATGAACAATTTAGAGGAACCTCGAGGTATATAGACTCTGAACCAGCAACAAAGATTCTAAAAAATGAACCTACTTTGAATCCACTGGTATAGAATGAAGATCCTGTTACACTGGCATCATCTCAAAACTCCACAGTAACTGAAGAACAACAACAAATGAAGGCACCCTGGTATGTAAGACTGAATCATTTTGAAGATCAAATAATTGGAAACAAATATAAAGGTGTGATGACAAGAGGAAGACTAGTGAATGAAGAGGTATGGCTTATTTCTCAAATTGAACCATCATCTGTTAATGAGGCATGTGAAGATAAAGACTGGATTAAAGCCATGGAAGAAGAATTAGAACAAATAGAGAAAAATAATACATGGACATTAGTGCCCCGGCCTAAAGATAAAAATGTTATTGGGAAAAAATGGGTATTTAAAAACAAACTTAATGAAGATGGAAAGGTAATAAGAAATAAAGCAAGAATAGTGTGTAAGGGATATTCACAGAAAGAAGGAATTGATTACAATGAAACCTTTGCACCGGTAGCTAGAGTTGAGGTAGTCAGATTATTCTTGGCTTTTGCAGCACACAAGAACTACAAAGTATATCAAATGGATATTAAATGTGCATTTTTGAATAGAGATCTTGAAGAAGATGTTTACATTGAGCAACTTGATGGATTTTCTTTGACAGATAACAAAGATCTGGTTTGTAGGTTAAGAAAAGCTTTGTATGGATTAAAACAAGCCCCAAGAGCTTGGTATGCTAGATTGGATAAATATCTTTTGAAGATTGGTTTTTCTAAAGGTAATGTTGACATTAATCTATACTATAAAGTAATCAATGATGATATCTTGGTTATAGAATTTTTTGTTGACGATATAATCTTTGGAGGAGAAGATGCATTATGTAATGACTTTTCTAATGAGAGAATTTGAAATGTCTATGATTGGAGAGATAAAATTCTTTTTAGGATTGTAGATTTCATAGACTGGTAGAGGTATATTCTTGAGTCAATCTAAGTACTTGAAGGAGTTACTAAAGAAATTTGGTATGGAAAATTCTAAACTGGTAAGCATAGCTATGACTAAAACTGATAAATTATCTTTGAAGGATGAATCAGAACCTATTAATCCAACAAGATACAAATCTATGATAGGAGGACTACTATATTTGACACAAACAAGACCTGATATTATGAATGCAATATGTATTGTTTCTAGATTTCAAATTAATCCTAAGGAAAATCATGAATCAATAGTAAAAAGGATTTTTCGGTACTTGCAAGGTACTAAAAGTCTTGGCTTATGGTATCCTAGAGATGAAAACTTTGAATTATGTGTATACACAGATGCAAATTGGGCAGGAGATGTAGATGATAGAAAAAGCACCACTAGTGGAACATTTTTTCCTGGAAATAGATTAATTTCTTGGTTAAGTAAGAAACAAAGTTGTACATCTTTATCAATAGCTGAATTAGAATATGTTGCAGTGGAAACTAATTGTACATAGGTATTATGGCTTAAATAAATGTTGAAGGACATAAAGGTAAAATGCAAGGAACCTATAATTATCTATTGTGATAACACTGCAGCAATTGATATATCTAAAAATTTGGTATTACATTCTAAAACTAAATATGTATCTATCAAATTGAGTTTTCTGAAAGAGAATGTTGAAGCAAAAGAAGTAAAACTAGTTTATGTGAATACTAAAGAGCAGATTGCAGATATTTTCACTAAACCTCTACCTAAGGAGACTTTTGAATATCTTAGAGATTAGCTTGGGGTCATACCCCCACCGGTAGAGACTTAGATAGTTGACGTTTGTCATCAACTGACAGATATAACAAAGAAATATTTTACTCCAGCTTTGATGAGGAAGCTACTTCTCATGGGGAGAAGTTGGTAGAATGGAGAAGTTGATTTGAATGATTTTGTTGGTATAAAAGTTGGTATTTTGTATTTCAACCTAGTTTTTGAATTTATTTGGCATTTGATGTCAAAGGGGGAGAGATTGATATGGAAAAACACATGATACTCCTAGGGAAGAGATTGTTGGAGAGACTGATCACTCTTTGTATCTGAATTTTGATTTCTAGTTATAATCTCTTTTGGGAGATTGTTGATTTTTGGTATTTGGCATTTCTATTTTGGCACTTTGATGGTTTTTCCATCTTGTGTTGCCATCAATGCCAAAGGGAGAGATTGTTGGTATTTTGGTATGGTTTTGTCATTGATGTCAACACCTATCACTTATCAACTTTAGTATATAGTCATTGTTCATCAGCAAGCAAGTGACTTATGCACAGTCACCAGTATATGGTACACCGACAATATATATTATTCACAGGCACTTGGAATGACATGAAGGACACCTCGTTATGTCGAAGACATCATTTGGACACTTTGTCTTGGATATCTATTCATTGGTATATTCGTATTTGCATATTTCTTGTTATCGGCAAATAGGTCCGGAATAAGCACCAGTAGGCTTATCTATTCTAGATCAGCACAACATGCTTTGGAGATGATTTATTATTATTATTATTTTTTGTAAATGCATTAAGCTAACATGTTCATTGGATATTTCATCGGTTATTGATTTATTTGTAAATTGCTTTTATTGTAATATCTTGTAGAGCCGACCTACTAAAATTGGTTTTAGGTTATGGTATATATGCAAGATCTTATTTGTAAGATCAGATGTGGAATGCAAAATAGAATTGAGTGAAGGTATATGCGAGATTAAGTAGAGCTATACATGCAAACATCATCTGAAGGTTGAAGGAAGGTTTTTGTGAAGACAATCAGAACTACACCGGTATTGAATTGAGCATATGAAGATGCTATTTTGAGCAGTACATCATTATTGATTTAACCATCCAATTGGAGTTAGTGTGACTCCCATTTGTGTTTGAGTAGTGAGCTCTAGGTGCTTGGCCTTTCTGCATGTGCAGACCCCATTTTGTATACACATACTATCTACAGTAGTATCATCTAATTGTGGGTAAGGTTTCCCATTGTGGTTTGTCCCCTTACAGGGTTTCCACATACAAATATTGGTGTTATGTGTTGTGGATGACTTTGTCTTTTTATTTCGTACATTAATTCCTACCGGTATTGTAATTAACTATTAAAACTATCTACCTGCATATTAGACTGGTTTACCGGTATTAGGCATTAAGTTGGTTAAGTTATTTTTTATTTGAATTTATTTGACAACTGATTCACCCCACCCTCTCAGTTTCCTCTGGGACCTAACAGGCACTATCGATAACACACAGTGTGACTGTAAAAGACATAAACCGGGAACATCTAGATCTTCTCAAAACCTAATATGTCATCTCAACTTCACCCATATGCTTAAGAAAGTAATACATTAGAAGTAAAATGACCATTGGATCAGCTTGCATTACCATTTAATAGAAAACACTAAAACATCACATGAAAAAGCATCACACATAACACACTGATTTTTTCATGTGGAAACCAAACTGGGAAAAAGCACAATGGGGATGAATACCCACAAGTTGCTCTTGAACTCTTCTAAAGTTTTCTCTATTAGGAGCCTACTCCAGTTAAAGAGTTTACAACTGGTTTTGCTAGGAACTGATCCTGCTAGGGATCACCTAGTTAAGGGATGGCTAAATACCCGGTTAGAAGTTAAAACCTGTTAAAGGTTACCTTGTAAGAGGTTTTGAAGAAATCAATGATTTTGAGTCACCTTGTTAAAGGATTTACAAAAAGCCTTTTAAAGCTACCTAGTAAAGGGATTTTCCATCTGCTGAAATGATTAGAAGTCAACAGGTAATACACTGATTAGATAAGAACACTTAATGCCATGGCAGATCCACTTCAGTTTCTTTACTTTTGCAATCACACTCTATAGATATCTACTTACTCCTTAGGTCTAGCAAGAATCACCTCACATACATTCATTTGCCAACAACTACAAATAAAAATTATCATCGACCTTATATGCAACAATTAGGTCAATATCCAAAACCTAAAACCCTAAGCATCTAGGTTAACAATATAGTCATTCCAATCCTATCTGTTTAAATACATTGCATGGGGTAAAACAGTCTTGAACAAATCTCAAGACGTTCTCCATCATTTGTTCTTCACCGCTTCTGGAAGCTGATAACCCAACACACGCTCTCCACCATTTACTAAGATTTTGCACATTCCCAAGGTAGATAGAATCAATCTTCTTCATGCAAGATCCTCAAGGAGATCCTTCATGCGCACAAGGCTAATGTGGCAACATGATCTGATCTTCATTTCAATGCTAACTCATCATAGGATATCATCGGTTGAACCACATAGACTTGGAATGCATCAACTGGAAACCCTGAAGCTAAGACTAACAATCAGTAGTCATATCAAATGAAACCCTGATACAAACTTTGCATATACTGGTTCACTTTTTGCATATACTGGCTCATACTTTAGCATATTGACATCAATGACAACATATAATCCCATCATGTCATCAAACTCTACAAATATGCCAGCAATCTCCCCCTTTGACATTGATGGCAATACACAAATATATCGCTACATCTTCTTCCATATTATATGTCTTCAATACTATAGATATCTTCTCTGGTTCACATCTTCTTCCCCTTTGACAACAATGCCAAAGTGGAGGCACAAACATCCATGATCTACTATGCTGCTCCCCCTGAGGAGTAGCATCCTTCAACACATCAATCCTGAAAAGATTTGACAATGCAATACCTGACTAATATGGAGTACATACCTTTAGTTCACCTCTTTAAGGGACAACACCCCTAATTCAACTCTTAAATAGGTAAATGTAGCCTTTGGTAGAGGCTTGTTGAATATATCTACTAACTGCTCTTTATTGGAAACATGTTCCAGTATAACCTCTTTGTTCTAAACTTTCTCCCTCAAAAAATGATACTTGAGCTCGAAGTGCTTGGTTCTAGCATGCGATATCTGATTCTTGGAAATATTAATTGTGCTTGTGTTATCACAAAATATACTCACTGGTTCAGATACAAGGACTTTGAAACCACTTAATACATGCTTCATCCAAATTGTCTGAGTGCAGTTCATAAATGTTGCTACATCTTTTGCTTATGTTGTGGACTGAGAGATACAACTCTACTTCTTGCTCATCCATGAGACTAGTCTACCACCGAGAAAGAATGCACCACTAGTTGTACTCTTCCAATCGTCCATGGTACCAGCCCATTCAACATCAGTAAACACTTTGAGATTGAAATCATTATTGTATGGATGCCACAATCCATAATCTATAGTTCCCTTCAGATATCTAAGAATCTGCTTGACTGCTACCAAGTGGGATTCTCTTGGACTTTTTTGGAAATGTGCAACAATGCCCACTGCATGTGCAATGTTTGGTCTGCTATGTACTACATAGTGCAACTTTCCAATCATTGACAGGTATTCCTTCTCATTCACCAATGTTGAGTCATCTTCTTTTGACAATTTACAACCGATCATCATGAGTGTACCAACTGCTTTTCTATCCTCCATGCCAAAGGTCTTCAACACCTCTTTGACATACTTGGACTAAGTGATAAAGATACCATCTTTCATTTGTTGAATGTGTATTCCAATGAAGAACTTAATTTCTCTTATTAGTGACATCTCAAATTCCTTCTTCATTTCATTTGCAAATGCATGGCTCATCTTGTCATCTCCACCAAAAATTATGTCATCAACAAACACTTCACAGATCAAAATCTGATCTCCTTCTATCTTTAGATAGATATTACTATCTTCACTTGTTCTTTCAAATTCAATCTCCACAAGATGGGAGTGTAAACATTCATACCATGCTCTAGGTGCTTTCTTCAATCCATACAAGGCTTTATGTATCCTACACATCATATCATTGTCTTTTGATAGGGCAAACCCATCTGGTTGCTCTATATACACTTCCTCTTCAAGTATTCCATTCAGGAATGCAGATTTCACATCCATCTGATACACTTTGAATCCCTTGAAGGTTGCATATGCAAGTAGCATTTGAACTCCTTCCAATCTAGCTACTGGAGAAAAGGTTTCTCCATAGTCTTTTCCTTCTTCTTGAGCATATCCCTTACATACCAATCTTGCTTTATTTCTTACCACTTTTCCATCTTCATTCAACTTGTTTATAAAAACCCATTTGGTGCCAATAACATTTTTGTGCTCAGGTCTGGGTATCAAACACCATGTACCATTCTTTTCTATTTGGTCGAGTTCTTCTTCCATAGACTTAATCCAGTCTTCATCTTTGTGTGCCTCTTTAAATGTTTTGGTCTCAAATTCAGAAATAATGCAAGAATTCTCTCTGACCTTTCTTCTTGTAAGTATTCCTACATCCTTATCCCCTATGATCTACTTTGGATCATGATCTAGCTTTACATACCTAGCAATAATCTTAATTGATTCTTCTTGCCTTTCCTCTTCATCCTCATCTTCATCAGCATCTACTAGTGTAGGAGCACTATTACTTGTACTTGGTTGTTTTGCAATCAGTTCCCAAAAGGTTACATTTGGTTCATCTACCTCTCACTCATTGTTGGTTTCCTTAGGTTTCTCAAAGGTTTTGTCAACTCTAACATTGATACTTACAACAATTCTCTGAGTCCTATTGCTAAAACACTTGAGAGCTTTGTTCTTGGTGGAATACCCTAGGAGTATTCCCTCATCACTTTTTGCATCCAACTTGCTCTTGTATTCACTTCTCTTGATATAACACTTGCTACCAAACACTCTAAAGTAGCTTACTACTAGAGTCTTACCGATCCAATATTCATAAGGAGTTTTATCCTTACCTTTCTTGATGAGTACCCAGTTCATAGTGTAGACTGCAGTGCTCACCGCTTCTCTCCAAATAGTGTGAGCAACCTTCTCTTGAATCAACATCATTCTGGCAGCTTCAACTATAGTCTAGTTGTTCCTTTCTGCTAGGCCATTCTATTGTGGAGTCTTGGGGGCAGACAATTTCCTCTTGATGTTGTTCTCTTCACAGTACTTATTGAATTCATCACAAGTGAACTCACCTCCTTGGTCGGTTCAAAGGCATTTAATCCTCTTACCGCTTCCTTTTCAACTAGTGCTCTGAAAGCTTTAAACTTTCCAAAAGCTTCAGACTTGTCTTTCAAGAATGTGACCCACATCATTCTTGAGCAATCATCAGTAAGAATCATAAACTACCTATCTCCCTAAACACTCCTAGTTTTCATAGGACCACACAAATTAGTGTGCACAAGATCAAGTAAATTATCTGTTGTGGAAGATTTACCTTTGAAGGTTGAGGAAGACATTTTGCCTCATTGACATTCTCTACACAAAGGATTCTTCAGTTTGTTCAGCACATGAAATCCTCTAACTACCTTGATCTTACTGGCCTTCACAATATTATCAAAATTTACATGGCAGAGTCTCCTATGCCATATCCAACTATCATCAAACTTAGCCATTAGACATTGACTAATATTTGTATTTAACTAAAATAAGTTACCTTTGGACTACATACTAGTGGCCATTGGTTCACCACTCTTTCCTTTTATTTTGCACACTCCATCTTTGAATTCCAGTGTGAGCCCTTTATCATTCAGCTCGGCAACACTCAAAAGGTAAAGCCTAAGACCTTCTACCCAATACACATTATCAACATTGCTTTTTCTATTTAAAGAGATGGACTCTTTGCCTTTTACCATACATGGTGCATCCTTACCAAATCGGACTACACCTCCATCATACTCTTCCAGAGATAGAAACTTCCTCCGGTCACCAGTCACGTGGTGAGAATATCCACTATCAATAATCCACTCATTAGAATTATCAAAGTGACAGACAAGAGCTTTCTTGTCTGACACATCTTCCTTAATGGCTACAAACACTATGTCTTCGCTTTCTTCATCTTCTGATTCATCATCAGTGAGACCTTCATTGACTACAACAAGACAGTTTCTCCTATTGCCTCTATTGAACTTTTTAAACTTCTCCGGTTTGTCCTTATTATCACTGTTGGGATAGTTGATAGCAATGTGTCCTATCCTATTGCAAGAAAAATATTTCAAAGGGAGCTTACCTCTATATGTTCTAGTTCCCTTAGGAAGTCTCTTGGCAAGAAGAGCTTCAAAATCCATAACAATCTCCTCATCATCCATATCCCTGCTTTGTCTAGGTTCATAGCTGGTACCAACCTCTTTTCCCTTTCTAGATAATGCAGTAGATGCTCTAAAGGTTGATTCAGTCTTCTAAACACTGCCATCATAACTATTTAGCTCATATGCAGTCAACTTAGCAATGATGGAGTCAAGGGATACCTTTGTCTTGTCAATAGATCTGAACTCCTGAATAGTGGCAACCCTTATTGCATAGACCAGTAACAAGGATCTCAAAACCTTGCTAACAATAGTGGGATCATCCATTGTACCTCTTTCACTCTTGATGTCTCCAACAACAATTTTAATTCTTATCCCATATTGTTGAATGGTCTCTCCTTCAACCATCCGTATGTCTTCAAATTTTTCTCTAAGGCTTTCTTCCTTAGCTTGCTTCACATGCTCATCATCGCCATAAATAGTCTCCAGAGTATCCCATACATCTTTGGGATTGTCTTTGTCTTGAATATCTATAAACTCAATATCAGATAGACTGCTTATAAGAGCTTCCATGACTTGCCCATTCTCTTAAATTTCTCTTCTTTGGTCATTGATGAGAGTACTAGTAGGGACAACATAAGTATTCTCAACATAGTTCCAGTGTTGAGCACCCATGCTTTTAATGTAGATCTTCATTTTTTCCTTCCATATCTTAAAGTTATCTTTGTCGAACTTAGGACCTTCCCTCTTCATCATTAGAATAGGATCTTTTCCTCAAGCAGTTAAGCTTATAGCACCGAGGACCTCGAGGATGCTCTGATACCAATTGATGAATAATGATGAATATTAAATACCCAATAGATACTGAGAGGGGGAGTTGAATTAGTATGGACAAAAACTTCTTAAACAACTTAAACTACAAAGACTACACTAACTGGTAAACAATATCACCAATCTAAATCAAGGCATTACCAGTAAAACATAGTATGACTTTAAAAGACATAAACCAATAACATCTAGATCTTCTCAAAACCTAATATCTCATCTCAACTTCACCCATATGCTTAAGAAAGTAATACATCATAAATACAATGACCATTAGATCAACTTGCATTACCGCTTAACAGAAAACACTAAAACATCACATGAAAAAGCATCACACATAACACACTGATTTTTTCATGTGGAAAACCAACTGGGAAAAACCACGGTGGGGATGAATACCCACAAGTCGTTCTTGTTAGGCCCATTATGGAAAGCTAATGTACTGAGAGAGGAGGGGTGAATCAGTACTTCAAAACTCTTCTTGAACAATAACTTTACTGTTAAGCATAAACTGAATATTGTTGTAACATAATATAATGCTAAAACAAATAAATAACAATCGTACATGATTTACTCCATAACACATATATTTTGGTTACGTAGAAACTCTTGGTTAGAGAGAAAAACTATGGTGGGGATGGCACCCACAACTTCACTACTGCAATAATAAAGGTTGCTCGGTTAGAGCTACATGTTTAGCTATTTCTAATAACTTACCCTATTAGGAGTATCAAGATCAGTTAGATCTACCTTGCTAAAGGATTTTACAACACTTATTCTAAATGTTGCACCTAGTTAGAGGCTTTACAATTTATAGACTTAGTTAGAGTCTTTTACCCTATTAGAGGTTTCTCTTACAACTCAAAATATTACAATCAAATCTTCCAAAATATCTGCAACTTTACATCTAAAATGCTGTAGCAGATTCTATGTGCTCAAAATGATATTACCTTACTAATAGCATACCTCACTAATCCATAAATTAACTCGGTAAACCCTTCTGTTTACTCTACTCCTTGACTGTTCTCAGAAAACCTTCTCAGTGACCTCTGTGTTTCTCTGTCAATTGTAACAATCATAACACTCTATGATTTCCCATGATTTTCTTTTTCATACAAGTCTTGCTTTATAGACACATGTACACACATATCTAATCCTGAATTCATGATGTATAAATAGATCTCTTATGTCGATGATCTGGTTCATGCTTTGATCTTGCAAACATGATTTCTTGAAAGAATAACCAAACAAAATATTTCATTGGTTAGATGACCTCAAAATCATACAAAATCTATAAGTGCAATTTCCAATGTGATAATGATTACTGGTTCCTCGATCTTTGTAACACATTTCCCATATATGTCCAGGTTCAGTGAATCTGGTAACACATTTCACTTAGTGTATATCAACTCAGTATATCATTCTTTTTGCTTGATAGACATAGAGTGTTACTCGGTAGACAGCTCGGTGTACACTAGGCTCTGAGACTAATTTCTTCTATAATCGACTGCTCTGTGCTTACCGACTGAATGATTTGATAGTAGTAACTGATTAGAATAACTTTGAACATAAGACTAATGGCAATCTTGGTAAGTAGTAACAGTTCTTGAACTCTTTTGAAGTTCACTCTATTAGGAGCCTAGTTCGATTAAAGACTTTACAACTGGTTCTACTAGGAACCGATCCTGCTAGGGATCACCCGGTTATGGGATGGCTAAATATCCAGTTAGAGGTTAAAACCCTGTTAAAGGTTACCTTGTAAAAGGATTTGAAGAAATCAATGATTTTGAGTCACCTTGTTAAAGGATTTACAAAAAGCTTGTTAAAGCTACCTAGTAAAGGGATTTTCCATCTGCTGAAATGATTAGAAGTCAACAAGTAATACACTGATCTGATAATAGCACTTAATGCCAAGGTAGATCCACTTCAGTTTATTTACATCTGCAATCACACTCTACAGATCTCTGCTTACTCCTTAGGTCTGGCAACAATCACCTAACATATATTCATTTTCCAACAACTTCAAATAAAAATCATCATCGACCTTATAGACAATAATTAGGTCGGTGGCCAAAACCTAAAACCCCAAGCATCTAGCTTAACAATATAGTCAGTCCAATCCTGGCCATTTAAACACATTGCATAGAGTAAAACAATCTTGAATAAATCTCAAGACATTCTCAATTGTCCGTTCTTCATCGCTTCTAGAAGCTGATAACCCATCACATAGTCTCCACCATTTACTAATATTTTGCACATTCATGAGGTAGATAGAATCAATCTTATTCATGCAAGATCCTCAAGGAGATCCTTCATGTGCACAACGGTGATGTGGCAATGCGATCTAATCTTGATTTCAATGCTAGCTCATCATAGGATGTTGTTGATCGAATCACATAGACTTGGAATGCATCAACTGGAAACCTTGAAGCTAAGACTACCAATCAGTAGTCATATCAAATAAAACCCCGATACAAACTTTTCATATACCGGTTCACACTCCAACATACCGGTTCACCTTTTTGCATATACCGATTCATACTTCAGCATATTGACATCAATGACAACATAAAATCCCATCATGTCATCAAACTCTGCATATATGTTAACACTTTGTTGAATGTGTAGACTGTTGTACTCACTGCTTCTCTCTAGTAGATGTGAGGCAATTTTTCTTTCATCATCATGATTCTTTCTACATCCAAAATGGTTCTATTCTTCCTTTCCACAACTCCATTCTGTTGAGGAGTCTAAGGTGTAGATAATTGTCTCCTAATTCCATTTGTCTCACAATAACTATTAAATTCATGATAAGTGAACTCACTGGCTTGATCTGATCTTAGACATTTGATTTTCAATCCCATTTTAGTTTCTACCTTTGCTTTAAACATCTTGAATTTCTCAAAAGCTTTAGAATTCTCCCTTAGAAAAGTCACCCACATCATTCTAGAATAATCATCAATTATTAGCATGAAATACCTATCACCTTGAAAGCTTCTGGTCCTTGCTGGACCACATAAGTTAGTATGAATTAAATCAAGCACATCATTAGATTTATCATGTATGATCTTAAAAGAATTTCTAACTTTCTTTCCCAATTGACATTCCTTACATACCGGATTATGAGTCCTTATAATACTAGGTATATCTCTAACTACCTTTGTTGAACTAATCTTAACAGTACAAACAAAATTAACATGACACAACCTCTTATGCCATATCCAACTCTCATCGATATGAGCAATCAAACATGCCTTGTTACCAGTGTTCAAGTGAAAGATATTACCTCTAGTCTAAGTACCCGTTGCAATATCCAAACCAATTCTGTTAATGAATTCACATTTTCTATGCTTACCATCCAGAGAAATAATACCTATACCTTTGACCATACATGCTTTGTCATCTCCAAATCTAGCTTGACCAACATTGAATTCTTGCAGTGACAAAAAATTTATTTTATCTCTAGTCATATGATGTGATCATCCACTATCAATTACCCATTCATCACTATCTTCAACTTTTGCTGCCAGGGCCTTTTCTTCATTTGTGATAGCCAGTTCTGGTTCATCTTCCTTTAAAGCATAGAACACCCATTCCTTTCCATTGTCGGATCCACTAAAAGAGTCTCCTACTGGTTCGTCCTTCATAATCTTGGGTATATCTCTAACTACCTTTGTTGAATTGATCTTAACAATATAGTCAAAATTAACATGACACAACCTCTTATGCCATAGCCAACTCTAATGAATATAAGCAATCAAACATGTCTTATTACCAGTGTTTAGATGAAAGATATTACCTCCAGTCTGAGTACTGGTTGCAATCTCCAAACCAGTTTTGTTAATGATTTTGCATTTTTTATCTCTGAATTGAAGTTGGAATCCCTTGTCCACCAATTGACCAACACTTCAAATATTATGCTTTAAACCTTCTACATAATAGACATTATCAGTATTATGCTTACCATATAGAGAAATAGTACATCTACCTTTGATCATACATGCTTTTTCATCTCCAAATCTTACTTGACCACCATTGTATTCTTACAGGGATATAAATTTTCTTTTATCTCTAGTCATATGATGTGAGCATCCACTATCAATTACCCATTCATCTTTATCCTCAACTTTTGTTGCGAAGGTCTTTTATTCATTCTTGATAGCCGGTTCTGGTTCATCTTCCTTTAAGGCATAGAACACCCATTCCTTTCCATTTCTAGATCCACCAGTGGAGTCTTCTATCAGTTCATCCTCTAAGTCATCACTTACTCCTTCCTCATCCGCTATGTTGCATTGTTTGTTTTTCTTCAATCTAAATCTGTTCTAATTAGGCTTGAATGATTTCTTAACTATTTCTTCAAATCTTGTATTCCTTTTAGGACATCTAGATGCAAAATGACCAATCTCATTACATGCAAAACTTTCAAAACATGTTTTTCCTTCATACTTACTTCCTGTCGGTCCTTGAGGTACTCTTCTAGCAAATAAATCTTCAAGTTGCTCAAATTACTCATCCTCTTTCCTCATATCTTCCAATTATTTTGCATATAAGGCTTTCCAATCACTCTTGCTAGTAGATGATGATGATGCATGAAAACTAGGTTTAGACTTTGCAGCTCCAGAAGGTCCAAATTCTTCAATCTCAAAAGAAGATAATTTCCCAATTAGAATGTCTCTATTACCTGAAGTGTTTTCCATTGTTCTCAATTCATTCATTGTAGTTGCCTTCATCTTGTAATTTAGTTGAAGGGATCTTAAGACTTTAGAAACTATTTCATCTTCACTCAGAGATCCTCCACACCATTGAATTCCCATGACAATCTCATTTACTCTTTCCATAAGTGTAGCAATTTTTTCATTGTCATCCATCTTCAAGTTCTCATATCTTACCTGGTAACCATCAAGTTTAGCAATTTTGACAGTAGGTTCACCTTCATTCAAAGTTTGAAATTTATCCCACATAACTTTTGCAGATGATTTATCAATCAATCCCATGATCTGTTGATCAATAAGTGCACACAAGAGGGCTTCTCTAGCTCTGCAATCATTCTCAATATTTTTGTCTAAGTCCACAGGAGCAGCATTGCCAGATGTCAGATCATAAGGTGTATATGCTTTCTTAGTGATCTCTTAAATATCCTTGCCAAGACATTTAAGATGAGTCTCCATTTAGATTTTCCATATCCCATAATTTATTCCATCAAGCTTAGGGATTTCTCTTCTCTGAAAGAGGACCAAAGATCTGATAACAATTGTTAGGATAATCGGTGGACAATTGAGAGGCGAGGTTGTATCAGTTATCAACAGATTATGTCAATCAAACCACTTTACAACTTTTAACTGGAGCACATAAATATTGAGTACTGGAATAGTAGAAACCGATACCGGTAAGCAATAAAACTTAAGAATGAAATAGATAATCAAGACAATGCAACCATACCACATAACACCATGATTTGTACATGGAAAACTTGGTAAAGGGAAAAACCATGGTGGGAAGCCTACCCAGAGTTAGATGATACTTCTGCAGAAAGTATGTGATACAATGAGGGCCCTTAACATGTAGAAAGGCACACTACCTAGAGCGTACTGCTCATTACAAAAGAGTCTCTTTGACTACAAAGAGGTTTTATCCACCTCAAGATAACTAGACAACAATCTAGAAGAATGAACTACTAGAGATAGCATCTACCATGCCTGGTTATAGTCCTTGTTAAGCTCAATACCGGAGGCCTTTGACCTCTTACATAAACCCAATTCTGTCTTCAATGATCGACCAACTCCTCTGCCTAAATGATACTACATTATTCACACATTACATTCCCATATCATAATCTACAATGAGTTCTTACATCAATTTATAGAAACTCTAAGGCCTAAACCAATTAGGTCGGCCACCTAAAATATATTACAATAAGATCATTACATACATTCATATTACAATGATATGCCATGTTGAATTTATACCAAAACAACATTAACCAATCCATAAATCATCCCAGTAACGTGTAGAGAACACGTTAACATCTGTATACACATAAAAATGGCTATGAGTGATTAAATAAATATTTAATATTTATTTAATAATTATTCTTCTATTAAATAGTTAATTTGAAAAGATTAATTTATTTAATTCATTTCTTGTCTTTCTATTAATTAATATTTATTAATTAATTCATTTAACTTATTCTTCTAATTAATTAAATATCTAATATTTAATTATCTCCTCCAAACATTTAAATATCCAATATTTAATAGTTATTCTCCTATCCTATAGTCTCAAAATATTAAATAATTTCTAATTATTTAAATCCTTTTGCCAACTCATCAAACATGTGGATAAAGAAATTAATATTTCTTAAATATTAATTCATCATTTATCTTCAACTTCCAAACTTAATGAAAATTGTGTACATACACATATTTCATAAACATCTTCTATATTCTCTCCAACACCCCCTACATCTTAGGAAGGACTTGAGTCCACTTGTCCTCTCATGCCTAAATCTTCTCCAACCATCCCTAGATTCTTTTAGTCAATAACCCAGTCAAAGTGAGATGAGTGACACTTGTCTTCTCCTTCCCCCTTTCTCTCAACCTTCACCTTTTCTCACAGCCATTTAAATCTACAGATCTGATCATGACCATTGATCTAAGCCACATCATCTCATCCTCTCAAAGTCTATAAAATCAAGAGCTTCAATTGAGAGAGAGTTAGTCTTCAAATCAATCTTATGCATCTATGAGTTTTTGAAGCAAATAGCAAATAGCAAATAGAAAATAGCAAGTATCATTTAGCATAATTATTTTAGCGTAATCATGTAGTATTGCATATCATAGCATCAGTTAACTACAAGTTATCAATCCATTCTTCATATGCCATCTTGGAAGCCAACAATGCATTGTCTGAGAGCACACCATCTGCAACTAGGAATAGTGGAGTTAGGACATAATGGGACATAAGCCATGAAAGTAATATTAGTATTTTATTTCATATGTACTTCATGTAGTTTCATTGGTTGAGTTTGGATTTCCTATAGCATTTCCATTTGTATTTTGTGAAACTAACTTGTTGCAGGTAGCATTCTAAGGATGAAATTCAAGTCAACACATTTTGGCACCCACCGTTGGGCTCATAGACCTCGCATATACCTTTAAAAATCTCACAAAAAGTAAAATTAATGCATTTGTAATGCATATTCATGCATGTGTGAAATCTGATAGCACTTTTGTTCCACAAGTTAGCACATTTGCCTTCTAGCTTAGTGCATTTGCCTTCTAAGTTAGCGCATTTGCACCATAGGTTAGCACATGAGTATTTTAGGTTAGTACTTTTGTCTTAAAGTCACCACATTTGCATTATAGGTTCATGCATTTGTTTCCTAGGTTAGCGCATTTGTCAATGAAATCACGCTTTTGTATCCATAGAGTAGAGCTTTTGTAGTCTAGGTTAGCACTTTTGACATCCAGGTTAGCACTTTTGAGAAAAAAGATAGCGCATGTGTTAGATTACCACTTTTGTTTACAAACTGACAAAATTTCTTCTAGGTCTAAATGTCCAAGAAATCAGATTTTTCAGATTACTAACATGCATGTGCAGGATGGTGTTTTAGGAAAATTTTATGTATTTCCTCATCTAGTTAATTAAAAGTCTTATTTTGGGAAGTAACATATCATATTTTGTTCATTTAGTCTAACTAAGAGGGCAAATTGATAGCATGCAACTTGCATTTTTTGTAACTTCTCTAAAATAGTTGCACATAGACTTTTAAAAAGGGCTAAAATAAACACCATGCTTGTTGGAGCAACATCTCCAAATAGGACTTAGCCAACAATTTCTTTGAAAAATTAAAAAGAACACTTATATTCTATGTCTTGAAAGTGGCAGTTATATGCTCTCCCCTTAATTGGGTGACCAAAAAGCCAAACCCACTCTTTTTATGCTTTCTTTACTTCCAAGCAATTAAATCCTTTAGAGGGCTTGCCTTCCCAAGCTGCCTTAAGGGGGCCAGTGAGAGAGGAATGACCTAAAGTGGAAATGGGCTAATACCGAGTCTTTCCAATCCACTATAAATAAATTATGTTTGTGATGAAAGTCCCAAACAACATGTGCTGATAAGTTCATACCGACACTATGTTTCCCCATAAACCTTATGGAGCATAACCTCTATAGGCTGGGAACCTTCCATATTTATAAAGCTGAAAGTGTCATATGTATGGCCACATGACTGGAAGCCTTTACTAAAAACCATTTGTTCTAGTTGCCAAAATCCTTCTAGTTGTTGGCACAGGAGGTCAAACCTCTGAAGCGGCTCACATACATATGGTTCTTAGTAGAGATATAAAGTTTTCCATATGGAGTTTTCATGGAAACTGATGCTTGGCTGCCCCAAAGAAGTGAGTGCTTGCTTATTGTATCATTAAGATTTTCTTTTTCATTATTTTCACCATGCATCTTTTCACAAAGTTCTCTTCTCTTGTTTCTTGCAATGGTAAAATTCTCTTGAAGTGCCTAAATGATATCCTGAGCTGCCTTCAGATCATCTTCAAGTTTGATGTTTTTCAATTTTTCTGTATCATAGTCTGAGAAAGCTGCTTCAAGTTGTTTCATCAGATTTTCCATCTCTACCAGTCTCAAGATCTTCCTGAACTTGTTAGGCTTCTAAAAATAGAGGACTAGGCTTTGATACCAGTTGTTAGGATTCCCACAGATACTGAAAGGAGGGGTGAATTAGTAGCTAACTGGTGATCAAAATTTCTTAACTTAAAACATGTAGAGCATATTATAACAGTGTATCGGTAAGCAAGAAATAGTGCAATGAACAAAATTAAAAGCAACCACATAAGAAACACACCATAACACAATATTTTAATGAGGAAACCCAGTGTGGGAAAAACCTCAGTGGGATTTGTGACCCACAATATTCACTTACTGGCCAATAAGAGAATATTACTTACAAGAGGGGCCTGCACATGCAGGAAGGCCAAGTGCCTAGAGCTCATTGCTCAAATGGGAAGTCTCACTGACTTACAATGTGGATTATACAAATCCAATAACTTGTACTGCTTTACAATAGCATCTTCAATGCCAGATTCAGTACTAGTTTTTGCTCTCCTCTTTACATATACCCCTTAACCTATATTTCGCATAATAGGTCTGCCTAATAATTTTTCTTATCCATATGCCTTATTTATAAAATGTCCTACAATGACTTCTTATATATATATAAGTCATTTTACAATGATATCAAGTCGGCTTACAAAGTTTTTCAATAATAAACAAAATATAATATATCCAAAATCTTGTCAGCCACTGTGCCGATATGCTTCCTTTCTCTATGCCGGTGCCGGTGTTCTGAGTGCTGGTGTAGAGTGTGTTCTGCTAATGCCGGTCTAATTCCTTGCCAGTGTCATAGGATTGTAAGGTTTCCATCAATGAAAAAACCTTCAATCACCTACAACGTCTCATTGGAGTGTGCATATGCCAACAATCTCCCCCTTTGGCATTGATGGCAACACTCATGAGAAAATTTCAAAAGTGTATCCAAAACTTGTGATTGAAAAACTGTTTCCAAAAATGTGTTACCAAAAACATATAAGAGCTCCCCCTGAGTAGATGAGTCTTCTATCGGTTATTTTCTCATACTACTACTCCCCCTTTGGCATCAATGACAAAGGTTGTCAAGATGTCAATAGAGTTGTAGTTTTCCGCTCTACCCTTGTAGCTAGTTAGTTACCAATTGAAAAAGATGTACCAAAATCAAGTTTATACTCTCCAAAAACTTCTTACTATCTTTTATTGCTACCTCTATTCTATGAACTGTACCGGTGAGGTGCTACATATACTCTGTCAGTGTTCTCTGTCCTTGTACTAATGTCTCGGATATTTCCTTCTGTAATGATGCTAGATAATCCAATCTTGAACTCAGTCTTAGTCTTAGATTCTTAGCCTTATCTACTATTCTCTCCTTTTCTCTTCCTAATTTGAGTAACTCTTCCTCAAAACTTGTTATCTTGGTTTCAAAAACTGATAATGTATCAGGTGAGTTAACAAAATTGTCAGCAAGTTTATTGATTTCATCCTATATCTTGCTCATTTTCTTATCTATGTCAACTATCAAAAATTTTGTCATGCAAACGTCTTTATATAGAGTTTTGTATTCCTTTATTGAGTTGCATAGTTCCAGTAGAAGTGTGTCAAATTTCCTATTAAACTTCTTTATTTCATCCTCAAAGAATTTTTTTTTTCTTTTTCCAACTTCTCCTTAAGTGCCTCTTCGTTTATTTGCTCAGTAGTCACTATGTTCTCAGTGATGTATTTAGTCAAAGTGTCCAATTATCTTAAAGAATACTTATTTTTTATGTTATAGTTAGGAGCTATAATCTTCAAAACTAGAATTGTATCATCTATAGCTTTATAAACCTGTGAACTACAATCAGTTATCCTTTTGATGGAGTCCAAAAGTACCTCAGTTACATTTGTAGATTTGAATGTTGTAGAAGTGGAAACAACATTTTGAATTCCACTGGTGGGAGCACTATCCTTGCTAGTAGTGACCTCTGGTAGGTCATTTTGTGTTTCCATTTCTTTTACCAGTGGTTTGCCTCATTCACCAGTTGCCGGTGGCACTATTTCCACATGAATCTATTTTTGTTGCTATTCTGGAGCCTATTGCTTTGTCTGTTTCTCTGACTATTTCCCTATCTCAGTCTAAGTTTGTGTCTCTACCTGTTCTCCTATGTTATCATTTGCCGGTTTCTTTTGTGTGTTATCAGTTTGCTCAGCTACAAGTGGCTCACTATCCATTTCAATCTTACCAGCTGTATCTTTGTCTACCACAATGTGTATCTTTTGTGTATCAACATCCACTATATATAAGACTTCAGGATTAGGATTGACATCCTCTACATCCATACTTTAAACTATTGGTTGATCTTCTATAGTTGTTGTTACTAGTGGAGTAATCAAAGGAGGTTGGGGTAAGTTGTCTTTAACTTTGATACTAGGTGGTCCACCAACTTTACCTTTACCCTTGTCTCTTTCCTTCTAGTATACCTTTATTGGTTTGGGGTTCCTATATTCTTCCTGTTTTTCTTTTTCTACTAGGAAAATATCCCATGCATTTTTTGTGTCCTCTTTTACCTCATTGACTCTTCCAACCATTAGTGCAATGTGCCAATGTGCAGTAGAAAATACTGATTGGTTGGCTTCAACAATTAAATCATCTATTTCTTTAGGTGAGTTCATTGGCTACACAACAAGTAGCTTTTCTATCTTGATTTTCTTGTCAAGTTCTACTACTACTTGTCTCCTTGCTTCCAGTCTCCTAAACAATTCTTCAGGTAATTCATCTACTACTTCCAATAAAAACTTCTTATACATGTCCATGTGCAGTATAACACTATTTTCTATTTGTTCTTTTTCATCTATAGTAAAAGTATCATAGAATTTCTTTACATTCTTTAGTTTTCCTTCCTCTATAATTTCATTTAGCAATTTGTCAAGAGGGGCCATGTCTTGTTGAGTCCTCTTCTTCTTATTAGGTGTCATCTTTTTCTTGGGTGTAGTCTTCTTTACCGGAGATCTCACTGCTTGTTGTTTCTGTCTTGTTCTCCTAGGTGAGGGTGTGGTTGCCGATGAGGGATCTCTTTTCCTTACAACTCTCTTGAAAGTTGCTGGCATGTCATTCTCTGAAGAAGTTGCTACTGGTGATATGTGAGTTTCAGGCTGTAATTTTGCTAACTCATCCTTAGTGATGCTAGTTTTCTTGAGTACATATTCTTTAATAGCCTTTGTCTACCTACATCCTCTTCTCACAATTGCATCAACTTTCTTTACTATCTTTCTGGATTGAATTTCACTTACAATCATTTCAACATTAACAAATATTTCTTCCTTTGGTTCTTTGGGTGCTTCCAGAAGGGCTTTAGCATATGTTTCAATGATAAGGTCATCTATCTCGTAACCCATCACTGTTATCCAAACTTTCCTAGGGATGACTGCTTCCATCTAGATCTCATCCTTTTTAATCACAAAACAGATTTCCTTTTTGTATTTGTTCACAATTTCTTGTGACAGTCTGATTCTTTTCTTCATTTTGGCCTTAAGTGCTTGAAAATAGTCTTGGATATTTTGTTCCTTATCTTCTCCCATATTGTTGAATAGTTCTATTAGCTATTTACCTACTGATATATCAAATCCAAGTTCTTTGTAGCCTATACCAGGAACTTGTTTGGTTATATGTAGCATCAAGCATACTAGCAGATTTCCAAACCTAAAAGTTCCTTTCTTATCCTTCTTAATCTTGCCTAGGTTGACAATTAACTCATCCTTCAACCACTCACATACATCAAACTTTACATTATCTGTGATCATGTCAAAAGCACTCTTAATGCATAAACTTGAAACTGAATTGAGTCTATTTGCATGAGTTTCCTTATACCCTAATATCATGCTGATAAACCTTACATTGATGTCGGTTACATCATTGACTCTTAAGGACCTTTTATCAGATGTAGCACCAGTTAGCTTAGTAACTAGGTCATTTGAGACCTTCTTGGTTTTGTCTGGCCTTTTACCGGTTGAGGGTAACCTAGTCACTGCTTTGATAGATTCCTTGGTAATTTTATGAATTGCATCTAACCAGAAAAATTCTCCATGTACCCTACTTAAGACTATCGTAATCACATCCTTGGGAAATTCGGGAATGCTAGGGATCTCTGTAAATCCTAGGGTTTCAACAATTTTATGTTCATCTTTTACATTTCTGGATTCATCACATATGACAGATTTAAACATGGTTTTGATTTCTTCATCTCCTAATTCTTGTATGTTGCAATGGATGTATATTCTGGGGTCTTCAGCATAAACAACTCCTTTTGGAATTTGGGAAAAAGACCCTATATTGTCATCTTTCTTTGCTACTTTGGGAACTAATTGAAATACAGGCCTAGGGCATTTTATAACCTCGACTACAGTAGGGTTTTCTATATATTCAAGTGAAAAGGTGGATGCCATGGTGATAAATACCTTTTTCTACCTTAGGATGGATGAATTCTGAAATCCTTTACCTCTTCACTTTGAAATTCCTTTGCTCTAGAGATTTAGCGCTCTTCAAGTGTTTGAATTCGCAGTGAAGTGAAATGGAGCTAAAACCACATATTTATAATGTTTATTTCACCATCTACCACATTTAATGCATGTTGGCTAAGTAATCACTTAACATGTCTACCAATATATAAGTATCTTTCAACTTCTCATCTTTAACTGAGGTAATAATAGTACATGTGTCATTAGATTGCCAAAACCCTCTAAGAAACTTTCTTCAATTTGATGAAGAACTTCCTACTGGTGGAGCACTACTCTATCCTACCGATGGAGTAATACTTTGTCCTACCAGTGGAGTAATACTTTGTTCTACCGATGGGGTGCTGATTGGTTCTACCAGTGGAGGAGTATTCCAAACATTTAGATCTACTTTTCTAATCCATTGTTTTGAGAATTCTTGTTTTACCTCTTCAACTTTTTCTTTCCCTTTCAAGCTAGCACTTTTGTTGTCTGTTGGTGATCCTTTACTTCTACAGAATTTCGCAATATGTCCAATCTTGTTACAAGCATAACAAGTCACATTATTTTTCTGAATAGCCTTTCCATAACCTATGCTGGTTTGTGTTTTGCATTGATTAGATAAGTGCCCAAATCTTCCACAAACATAACATCTTACATTCATTTTGCAATTTTTAGAGTTATGACCAACTTTATTGCATTTTGAACATTGACTTGTCGGTGTGTTGATGTTCTAATAATTTTTAGATCTACATTGATTTTCTCTATGACCATACTTATTACAGTTAAAGCATTTTCCATTGAATTTATAAGCATTTGGTTGTCTTACCAGTTTGCTATGATCTTGTGTATTTGTAGTACCAGAGCTTTCACCAACTTCAAAGCCTAAACCATTATTGTCACCATTTGGTTTCTGATTCTTTATCATGTCATTAAGTTCTTCTGAGCTTTTCTTGAATTTCTCCTTGTGTTGATTTGCAGCTGCCAATTCTCTTTCCAGGATTTCTTTCTGTCTCATGAGTTCATTTGAGTTATTTTGTTTATGCAATAGATCTGTTTTCAATAAGTCATTTTCATAACCAAGTCTTGTGTTTATATTTTCAACATCATTTAGTCTTCTAGTCAATTCCTCTTCATTCTTTTTCCTCTCTTCAATTTCTTTGCAAAATCTCATGGTCATATCCTGCATCTCATTCTTTGTTTCCATGTTCTCTTGCTTCAGCTTGCTTATTGTATCATTAAGAGTTTCTTTTTCATTTTCACCCTGCATCTTTTCACAAAGTTCTCTTCTCTTTTTTCTTACAATGGTAAAATTCTCTTGAAGTGCTTGAATGATATCCTAAGCTGCCTTCAGATCATCTTCAAGTTTGATGTTTTTCAATTTTTCTATATCATAGTTTGAGAGAGCTACTTCAAGTTGTTTCATTAGATTTTCCATCTCTACCGGTGTCAAGATCTTCCTCAAGTTGTTAGGCTTCTAAAAATAGAGGACTAGGCTCTCATACTAATTGTTAGGATTCCCACAGATACTGAGAGAGGGGGGTGAATTAGTATCTAACTGGTGATCATAATTTCTTAACTTAAAACATGTAGAGCATATTATAACAGTGTACCGGTAAGCAAGAAATAGTGCAATGAACAAAATTAAAAGCAACCACATAAGAAACACACCATAACACAATATTTTAACAAGGAAAACTAGTGTGGGAAAATCCTCGGTGGGATTTGTGACCCACAATATTCACTTACTGGCCAATAAGAGAATATTACTTACAAGAGGGGCCTGCACATGCAGGAAGGCCAAGTGCCTAGAGCTCACTGCTCAAATGGGAAGTCTGACTGACTTACAATGTTGATTATACAAATCCAATAACTTGTACTGCTTTACCATAGCATCTTCAATGCTAGATTCAATACCGATTTCTGCTTTGTTCTTTACATATACCCCTTAACCTATATTTCGCATAATAGGTTTGCCTAATAATTTTTATTAGCCATATGCCTTATTTATAAATGGTCCTACAATGACTTCTTATATATATGTCATTTTACAATGATATCAAGTCAGCTTACAAAGTTTTTCAATAATTAAACAAAATATAATATATCAAAAATCCTATCAGCCTCTGTGCTGGTATGCTTCGTTTCTCTGTTCTGGTGTCGGTGTTCTGAGTGCTGGTGTAGAGTGTGTTCTACTGATGTCGGTGTAATACTTTGCTGGTGCCATAGGATTGTAAGGTTGCCATCAATGACAAAACCTTCAATCAC
This sequence comes from Cryptomeria japonica, assembly GCF_030272615.1. Lineage (NCBI taxonomy): Eukaryota > Viridiplantae > Streptophyta > Pinopsida > Cupressales > Cupressaceae > Cryptomeria > Cryptomeria japonica. Next base: position 93,467,945 of record NC_081415.1, on the reverse strand, counting down.
CTACAATGTCTCATTGGAGTGTTCATATGCCAACAACACCAACATTGGAGTCAAACAAACTTGTAAATTGTCAAATGCTTATATCACTTTTAAGTATCACCTTAAGAAAAGAAAACCCAGTTATAAAGCTACTTAGAAAAGGATAATATTCTTGTATATCAATCCCAAGATCTTATTGAAACATAGGACATTCCTACACCATTTTCATCACTACCTATGTGGCTATGGTATAGAGTTTGATGGTGAAATTTTGCAAAGATGTGCTTTTCAACATAGAGACGCTTTATTCCAATGAACAAAAAATAGCGGTAAAACCAACAAGGCATATCTTCCTAAACTAATAATCACCTATTGACTTTGTCCTTTGGGAATTTCAATAACTTTGAAGTAATCACATGCCAGTTTGGACTAGAGCCCAACACGAACAACTTAGAAAACAACAACAAATGGAGGAAGAAGATAATCCTATATTCCAAACTTTTGGATTTACCATTGTTGACGAAGAAGCAGTCAATAGCACCATTAGAGACCTTGAGTAAGATTTCAAATTTGATAGGCTAATGGAAAAATGGTTGGCGAAACAAAAAGAAAAATATCTCTTGATGTTGGCAAAATCTAGAGCTAAACTACCACAAGACTTTAACATAGAAAGCTTGAAACAAGATGTGGAGACAAGTAACACCCAAAACACAGATGAGACAAATAATGAAGATGTGAACAAAGAAAGCATTGAAGAAACAAGGAAAGAAAGGGATGACAAAAGAAAAGAGTGTAGTGATAAGAAAACTCATGAATAAACAAGGAGAAACTATGTGGATAATCCATTGTCAAATCTTACTCAACAAATACAAACTCTACAACAACAGATACAAGACATGAAAAATGGAACAAGCTCCAAGAAGTATTCAGTAGAAGATATATGCCCATATCCTTTTGATAAAAATCTGAATATGATACCATTTCCATAACATTGCGAGATTCCTAAATATGACAAATACGATGGAAAATATGATCCTTAAGACCACATTAGGGAGTTTTGTACTATGAGCATGGAATTTGCTCATGATGAAACTTACCTTATGTGTCTTTTTCCTAGGAGTTTAAATGGACAATCAATGGAGTGGTTTTCAAGATTACCGTCCAGAATCAAATCTTTTGAAGAACTTGTGAATAGATTTATTTCACAATACTCCTACAATATAAGTAATGAGATAACAATGTTGGATCTATGCAATGTTAAACAAAAGAATGGTGAATATTTTATGATCTTCTTACAATGATGGAAATGCATGTTTAATAAGTATCCCTGAGATGTACCTGATCAAGAAAAGGTGGACATATTTATTGATAATCTTATCAGTGAAATGAGTTATCGACTAAGGATGCAATGTCCTCCCTCTTTTGCCAAAATGATCGAGAATGGTTTGAAAATAGAGAATGCAATGGTCAAGAAGGGAGAACTAAAACTTTACAATAATTCATACAACAACAACAACAATAACAACAACAACAACAATGACAAACCCAAGTTCTAGTCAAAGAATAGGAATGTCAGCAATGAAGGGAATGATGATAATAGTACCACAAAACAACAACAACCAATTTTTAATCTATCAAGTCAAATCCCAAGCAATAACAATCCAAAAAACAATAAAGCCAAGTCCTTTTTCTCCAATCCATGGAGAAAATTCACAAACATTGGAGAACCTTTAGAATCATCTCTAAAAACTCTGCTTGCCAACAAATTGATTGTTTTACTAGAAGCAAGAACTATGAACCACTAGTCAAGCCCAATTGGTGGAATGAAAATCATTTTTGCAATTACCACTAAAATAAAGGACACCTAACAAATGATTGTTAGAGATTGAAACACCTTATCCAAGATCTAATCGATAATGGAACTATCATAGTGGATAGCCATAAGACAAATGAATCACACTTGGCTTTCAAAACCCCACTTCTAAATTATGACAAAGGTGAATCATCCCAATTAAAAGATGACAAAGGAAAAGCCAAAGTGAATTATACTTATACATATGATGATGTGGTAAATGTGATCATCGTTAATGAAAATCTATCTTAAACATTTGTGCATTAAGTTTTATAAAAGCTTTCGGATATTCAGAAAATGCAGTAGACCTGAAAAAGAAAATAACCATCAAGGCTTATGATGAAGTAGAATGTTCTTCTAAAGGAACTATTATACTACCAATAAGAATAGGACCTATGGAAAAGGATATATTGTGTCAGGTTTTAGATTTCAACCTCTCTTACAATATTCTTCTAGGATGACCATGGATTCACAAGATGCAAGGAGTTCCTTGTACATATCATCAATGTTTAAAATTTCCTCATGAAGGAAAAGAGATCACTACAATTGTAGATTCCAGTCAATATTGCAATAATTTGAAGCCAACACAAGATACAAGAGTTCCACACAATAGAGAATTAGTATATCCTACCAAAGAAATTCAATCAAAGTTATGGGAAACTTTTGAAGAAAAGCTGAAGTGAAATGATGAAGGAATGGGAAAGTATTCTTTGCAAAATTTTCCACTTTCCCCTAATTCATATGGAAAGCCTACAGATATTCAATTAAAGACATTAGAAAAATCAAAACATATGTTTAAGGGAACATTTGTTAGTGCTGAACTCTTGAAAAGGAAAATGAAGACAAAGACATTCTTGGTTGGTTGTACAAGGATGAAGATAAAACTATAGCAATAGTAGCAGAAGTCAATATTCCCATAAAACAATATGGCAAAGGATATGAAATCATGCAAAAATTAGGATATGAAGGAAAAGAACCAATTGGTAAGAAACATCAAGGTATTTCAGAACCCATTTGTCCACACTCGCAATCCATAGAAGATAAATCTAGGCTAGGATATCTAAAATCCAATCAAATGTGACATAATCATCAACAACACAAATGGAGAAGGAAATTAGCTTCTAAAGAAGAAAATTGGCAAGAAAAGCTACATCAAGTGGCCAAAATAGTAACCAATAAACAAAAAAAGCAAGAAGAACATGAAAAGAAAGAAGAGGAGATTATCATCAAAGGTGAAGAAAAATCTTCTCAACAAGTTCTGAAAATACAAACAAAGGCAAAATCTAAACAAGATATTCCAGAAGTAGTAAAAATAGAGATGACAAAAATCAAAGAACTTTTTGCACCATACAACATTCCAGTATGGTATAGTGGAGTAATCTTAGATCATGATTTAGAGATAGATTCCAATGAGTATGAATGGGGTCTAGATGTCTTATCTACTACATCAAGTAAGGAACACAATGAAGATCAAGTAGCTACCATGAAAGAAGACTTGTCTATTGCAAAACAAAAGATAGAGTTAGAAAGAAGGCAAGAGGAACTCAGAACTCAAAGAAAAGAGGCATATGCAAAGAGAAAAGGGAATGACAAAAACAAAGAAGTAATGCCACAAGAAGCATCTAGAAATACAAGATTTTCATCAAAAGAGGAACAAGATGTATCTAGATATCATAGAACCATAGAAGAATTAAGAGATAGTCAAGTTGGATTGACTATTAGTCCAAAAGAAGTTGAATTTGAAAGGAGACAAAATCTAGCAAAAGAATCCTCTTTATCATGTACACAAGTATGTCAACTCCTAAATACAAATAAGGCCAATCAAGAAAGAATTTGCAATATCAAAGATGTGCGTGTGGATATAATCCATTCATTTAAGTGACAAATGTTAGTTGAAGAACCACTTGAGTGTGAGCTACACAATGCTAATATTAATTTTGTTAAGACTAATTTGGAAACACTTGAGAAAGACAATTCTCAAAAACATTTAATCTATGAGAGTACCTATTCTAAGCCAAATTATGATCATTATGTCATGAACGTTGAAATACCTAATGATGACAGTTATTATGATTTACCCCTTCTTTATCCTAAACTAATTGATTGGGATAATTTAGACAACCTTGAACTAAATGTCTTTTCTAATGATCATGACTTAGTCATGTACCTTAGTGCTATTGAACCCATCCATCCTAAGATATCTTCCATTGCAGAATCAAGTGATGTTTCTCATTTTAGCATCCTAAAATTGTGACACTTGCAATTTCGACCGCATTTGGGTCTTCACGATGGCAATGCAACACTGAACTTGAATGGAGACCCCAAAACTTGTTCATGACATCAAAAACTGCATTTTTCAGCACCCTGGCCTGATCCTCCTTGCACCCTGTTGTCCCTGGAGGTGGGACCATGGTGCCCAGTGCCCTAGTCCTTCAGGACTAGGGCACCCAGTGCCCTGGTCCTCCAGGACCATGGCACCCAGCGCCCTAGTCCCTGGCCCTATTTTGGGCCCGGTCTCTTATGGGGCTTCAAGTCTTTAAGTTTGTAAATTGGAAAATAATCTTCCTAGGTCGGCCTAAGGTTGGAAAAATCAGTCTTTCAACCCTAATTGACAAGTATATAAACTACATTTCCTCTCCCATTTTGGAAGATGGAAAAAAGGGCGGAAGCAATACTCAAACATTCAAACATTCAATCATTCAAGCATTCAAGCATTCCTTCAAGCAATTGAGCATTCTAAGTCTCCATTCAAGGCTAAGTGTTGCATTCAAGACAAGGATTCAACCATTGAACAGGAGATCATTTACAACATACAACAACATTTACACCTTCGCATGTAAGAATACAAACATTCTTACAACAAGGTACTAGTACTTGTTTTACATTACAATCATTTACATTTATAACATTCTCATTTCTTGGTTAATTCCAAAACTGGGGTTTGACCTAAGGGAAAACCCCTAATCCCTAACCCCCCAATCATCCTCACTTTTTGTGTGTAGGTTGCAGGTACACGGCTGTAACTGAAGATCTGGAATCCTTGTGCAGAGACAAACAGATCCCCCTTTGTTTTGCGGATTTTTCGGAGGACCGTGTGCATGCCGGGCGCCATCGTCCTGTCAACTTTCACTCAAATTTGTAGGAAAGCGTCGTCTCGACATTTTACTACTAATTCCAGGTCCACAGCTTCATCCTATATTCCTATCTCTATTTATAAGCGAATCTTTCTTACTTTACATGCATTCCTAGTTCAATCATTCTATCTACATTCTTTACAAAAGAGGGTAGCCTTGTTGTCTTAACCCTTGAAACTCATTTAGAATCTAATCTTACATTGTGTGGGATTGGATCTTGTGGGTTTTCAACCCCTCTTTGAATGTAAAGTCTCCCCTAAGTGAAAACCGTCAACCCTAGTGACCCCCTTTCTCTCTCCTCGAAGTGGTGGGGGGAACACTTAGGGTTCGCTCGTGATTTTCCGCTTTACATTTTGGTGAACCCAACGTGAACATCCTTTCTGATTATTCATGGTTAGATCTGAAAATTGGATGCCTTGATTACATTTCCATGTTTGATCTTTTACAAATTTTAGAGGTTAATTGCATAAAAACCCTAAATTTTCTTTTTAGTAATTAAGCTTGTGAAATGTTTAATTATTAATGCTTGTTTCAGATCTACCCTTCTACTGCAAATTATCAATCCATATTTGTGCTTTAATTCTAAAAATTAAGTGGTTAAGTGTCAAAACCCTAATTTTTAAAACCCTCTTGATTCAACCTTTGACTGATAATTTCACTGATCAAAACATCTCCAAATTAGCTGTAACTTTGGATTCCGCAATAAAATCATGATATCTTTCATCCCTGAAAATTTGGAAAAAAGTTGCGAGGACTGTGTGCACCCAGAGCACCATTGTCCCCAACATTTTTTTCGAAATTTCGAGAGCTAGATCTTACTGTATTTTTCTGCTAAAATCTAGAATTTTGGCTGATTTTATCAATTCTAACACTTTCAAAATTAAAGTCAAAGTTGGTCTAGAGATCTCTTGGATTAAGGCTTCTAATCATTCAAAAATCGTTGAAATTGAAATTTTGTGTCAAAATTGTGCTTCTTACTGTCCTAAATCTGAAAAGTGTGTTGGCATTCATTCAAAATTTCAGTGCTTTATTCAAATTTTTTGCAATTTATGACTTTTGAAATTAAGTGTTTAATTACAACAACTTTGATTTCCGCTTTCAAAATTGAATTTTGCATGAAATTGAGTCAATTTTTAAAATTCTAAACTTGCATTGCTTTTGGTATTCCCTCTAAAATCATAAAATTCAAAATTCCAGTTTCCCTCTCTTTTTCAAAATTCAAATTTTGCATTTTTCAACAATCTTGGTAGGGTTCAATTTTGAGATTGCAACTTTAATTTGGCCTATCTACAAATCATAAAATCACTCAATTTTTTCAGATTAGCTTTAAAATCATCATAACTTTCATCTCTGAAAATTTCAAAAAAAGTTGTGAGGACCATGTGCACTTCATTCGCCACAGTCCCTGACATTTTTTCTGAAATTTTTGGAGATTGTCGTGATTGCATTTAACAGCTTAAATCTAGGAGATTGGCTGATTTTATTGAAATTTGCTACCTCTAAATTCAAAATCTTCTCTCCCTCTCTAGTGCATGAGTTGTACAACAATAAGCCCTACTTACACTATTCCCGTTAGACAAAGCCTTAGAATTAAGTCTTTCCGAGGTTTAATTACTGAGGAGATGGAACCTAATTTGAATGGCCTTTTTAACAAGGACATAGGTAATTCCTCTAATCCCCTTAATGATGAAGAAGCTCTCCATGAGGTTTCTGTAGAACAACTTTTGAAGTTGGATAACCAATTTGATGATTTTCAGCAATGGATGTCTCAAGAGTATCCCGATAGTCAAGCTCTTTCATTAATTGAGGGTCTAAAACGTATGGTTCAAAGTGATAAGAATGGAATTGATATTTTGCGTGGTATTGCACACATTGTGGATTCAAATGTGATGCCTATGAAGAGTTGTGCTGAAACTTTAGGTTATACACAACCTCCCACTCAAGTCAATCATTCTATTCCTTTAACAACCTCTATTGCTAGCATACCTACCTTTACATAAAACATAATGACTACTTCTATACAAGATATTCCACCTATGATCACTAGTCATGGGGGCAATCCTTCCTCTTCAATTAACCCTCTTCCTTCATTCAATCTGACTTCTTCATTCATTCCTTCAATGAGTGTCCCTACTACATCTCCACAAATGAACATGATGCAAGGGGGCAATTCATTTAACCATTCCATTCCTCCTTGTAGTGCTCCTCTTTTCCAATCATCTCCTATGACTAACTATCATAGTGTCCCGCCACCTTATTCTCAATCAATACCCTCTTTCAATAACATAATACCTCCATCACAATCTAACATGTCTAATATGAACTCTTCGACTGAAGCGACCATTAACAATCTTGCACAAACTGTCTCTTCTTTACAGCAACAAATTGCCTCTATGAATCAATCTAAGTTTAGTGTGCCCACATTAGATGTTGCGAGCCCACTTTCTCTTGACATTGTTCGAGCTATCCCTCCTAAGCATGTTGAACTCCCACATTTGGAGCTTTATAATGGTAAAGGTGATCCTCTAACACATGTTAAGACTTTTCAAAAAATATGTACTGATTTTGCTTATGACCAAAGGTTGCTTGCAAAATTGTTTACTAGGACATTAAGAGATAAAGCCCTACAATGGTATTGCTCGTTGCCTTCTTATTCTATTACTTCTTTCGAACAACTTGCAAATGCTTTTATTCAACAATTTCAAAACAATATAAGTCCTAAAGTTACTTTGATTGATTTAATGCATTGTAAACAAGGTGTTAAAGAAAAAGTGACTGATTTCATTGGTAGATATAAGCATTTGTATGCTCAAATATCTTTTCCAGTGCCTGACAATGATATTCAAAGAATCTTTATTTCTAATTTACAAAAAAATATTAGAGAAAAACTTCTATTTTCTGAGTTTACTTCTTTCCAACAGTTGTGTGCAACTCTTCACAATTATCAACTGACTGTGAGTCAAATGGAACAAGCAAATCCTATGGCTCTGAGTGATAAGGGTGATAGTAGTCAACAACCATTTGGAAAGTTTAAACTGAACAGAGAGTCCGTTAAATTCAATGAAAACATCATCAACAACAATGTGAATGCAGCATCAGGTGTGCCTCCTATTTCTAAGTTTTTCAAGAAAGAAAGAAAGTTTACTCCTTTGAATGAATCATTGCATAGTATTATGAATAAGTTATTGGAACAAAATGTGCTTACTCTCCCTCCTGTAAAGCAAATTGATCCTACAAAGATAAATTCACCCTATTTTGATAACAAATCTTTTTGTCAATTTCATCGTCAACCTGGGCATGATACTGAAAAATGTTTTGCTTTAAAGGGTAAAATTCAAGATTTGATTGATAATAATACTATCTCTGTTTCAGGAGTGAATGATAAAGGCAATACATCTGTAGCTCCTCCTAACCAAAATCTTAAGATTTTTACTGATCCATTACCTTCTCATACCTCTAATGCGATTGAGACTAATAATTCCTCTTTCTCATCTAATGGTCCTATGTCTATGACTCCGAATGTGATTAACTTTGTAGAGCAGCAAGAAAACCCTAAAGAACCTTCCATCACATTTGATTCTAGTGAAACTATTAGGGCACCTGATGGTCCTTTATACATAGTTGCAAAAGTCAAGAATACACCTTGCCGTGGAGTGCTTATTGATCCTGCTTGCATGGTTAATGTTATTACTGAAGAATTTCTTTTTACTTTGCAATTGAATCAAGTGATCTATGACAAAACAGATGTGATTGTGAAATTATTTGATGCATTTTCTTCTCCTACAATTGGTTCTATTACATTACCTATTGAAGTCCATAACAAATCCCTTGATGTGAACTTTGCTATTATTCCTTCGTCTGAACAATTTCGTGTGAAGCTAGGCTATCCTTGGCTATCTTCCATGAAAGCTATTGCTTCTCCTATTCATAAATGTTTGAAATTTCCCCATAATGGTGAAGTTGTTACTGTCAATCATAGTCTCTTTAAACCAGCTGAAATAACTTCTAGCATTCCTATTGATTATTTTTGGCCTAAATAATTCCAATCTCTTCCTCCATGAAGTGATCATCTTTTCAAATCTTATCAAAAGTGGTAAATAGATATGATCCTATCTCTAAGTGAACCTAGAACACCCAAACTTGATATTCCTATCATTCTTGAGAAGGAAGTTCTTCCTTTGAAAGATAAAACTAATTCCCAACCCATTCCTATGGATGTGACTATGTCTATGTCTAATAAACTTTCTAAAGGTAGACCTATACCTCCTCATCATGATAGACTTGGTCTCCTTCCTAAACCAAATATTCCTCCTTTATATGGAGCAGTTCCTCCTCCTTCTTTTTATAAAGAGAAGAGACCTTCTTCTTCTCCTATTATCTAGCCTAAGAGACCACAACCTAAACACCCAAGTGATAAGGATGAGAACATTTCTCCTCCTCAATCTTCTCCACTTCCTACTAAGACTAGATGAAATCATTTTGCACGTGAATGCCCACAAAAGCATCATCTTAGAGCTTTGGCAGCTGCTTCTCAAACTTTGCAATCTCCAAAAACACCTTCAACAAGCATTATTCCATTTTCTCCTTAGCCGAAAATTGAGCCAAAATCTCCTAAACATAAGATGCATGACGGTCTTGATCCTGTGCGAGTTAAATATACTATTTTTATAAATCTTGATGATGATATAGATGAAAATGTTATTCATGATGAAAATGTTACTTCTCTTGCTTCTGATAGTGAATATGAATATGTTGATGTTGATAACCATTTATCTAACGAATTTTCTAAAGCACTTATCCTAGCTCCTAGACAAGAACAACGTGGCTTGGAACATGAACATAGCCTTTGTTTGGATCTTGTGATAGTTCCATCTACTGTGTTGGATGTTCCTCCTCTAGCGTGTTCCCTACCTTCTCGAAACATTGATCAGCAAGATTGGGGGGTAGATGACATGCTAGACTAGTTTCATTAGCATAGAAGACTCTCTCCTCCTCTCTTTCTTTTGTTAATTCTTCTATGTGTTATTCTCATTCTTCTATTTGTTGTCCTTAGTGTTGTCTACTTGAGGATGATGCAAAACATTGAGATCTCTTTTGGTCTCTCTCATGTTGACTCAACAGGCACATGTGTTCCCTTCTTTTAGGTGGCCTTCCTTGATTGGGGAATGAAGAAAAATTATGCATACATACATATGATATACATGAATTATCATACAGCATACTGACCCCGAGGAAAGCGAAGTCACCTCGTACTTTGTGCTTTGTGTCTATTATCCTTGGGTTTATCTCACACTTGGGGGCTAAATCTTTGTGATAACGTGCTCCTTTCCCTTCTCATTTCTTATGTGTATCACTACCTTAAAGAAATCACCCCCATTGAGGTGTGTGCGATCACTTTAACGTAGGGGGGCATACACCCCGTCTATCCCTTCAGGATATTGAAAATTTCTTGGTGAACTTAGCTTTGCCTTGAAAATTTTTGGTATTTTTCTTAGATGATCATAGTGAGGGAACCTTACTACTGACAGTCATGGTTCTCCCTCATGATCTTCCCTTTTACTTTGTCAATCGAAGTCGTAAGATCCTTAGTCCACTAGGGGCTTGGTGTGGCTTGCCTCCTTGACGTGGTGAAAGTCTTCCAATGTTGTTTCCTTGTACTTTACCAGAAGTATAGGCGTACGCTTATACTCCTGCTAAAGTGGGGGCTAAATGTAGCATCCTAAAATTGTGACACTTAAAATTTCAATCGCATTTGGGTCATCACGATGGCAATGCAACACTGAACCTGAATGGAGACCCCGAAACTTGTTCATGACATCAAAAACTGCATTTTTCAGCACCCTGGCCTGATCCTCCTTGCACCCTGTTGTCCTTGGAGGTGGGACCATGGCACCCAGCGCCTTGGTCCTTCAAGACTAGGGCACCCAGCGCCCTGGTCCTCCAGGACCATGCCGCCCAGCGCCTTGGTCCCTGGCCCTATTTTGGGCCCGGTCTCTTATGGGGCTTCGGGTCTTTAAGTTTGCAAATTGGAAAATAATCTTCCTAGGTCAGCCTAAGGTCGGAAAAATTAGTCTTTCAACCCTAATTGACAAGTATATAAACTACATTTCCTCTCCCATTTTGGAAGATGGAAAAAAGGGCGGAAGCAATACTCAAACATTCAAACATTCAAGCATTCAAGCATTCAAGCATTCCTTTAAGCAATTGAGCATTCTAAGTCTCCATTCAAGGCTAAGTGTTGCATTCAAGACAAGGATTCAACCATTGAACAGGAGATCATTTACAACATACAACATACAACATACAACAACATTTACACCTTCACATGTAAGAATACAAACATTCTTACAACAAGGTACTAGTACTTGTTTTACATTACAATCATTTACATTTACAGCATTCTCATTTCTTGGTTAATTCCAAAATCGGGGTTTGACCTAAGGGCAAACCCCTAATCCCTAACCCCTGAATCATCCTCGCTTTTCTATGTGTAGGTTGTAGGTATGCAGCTGTAATTGAAGATCTGGAATCCTTGTGCAGAGACAAATAGATCCCCCTTCGTTTCGCGGATTTTTCGGAGGACCATGTGCACGCCGGGCGCCATCGTCCTGTCAACTTTTGCTCAAATTTGCAGGACAGCGTCGTCTTGACATTTTACTACTAATTCCAGGTCCGCAGCTTCATCCTATATTCCTATCTCTATTTATAAGAGAATCTTTCTTACTTTACATGCATTCCTAGTTCAATCATTCTATCTACATTCTTTACAAAAGAGGGTAGCCTTGTTGTCTTAACCCTTGAAACTCATTTAGAATCCAATCTTGCATTGTGTGGGATTGGATCTTGTGGGTTTTCAGCCCCTCTTTTGAATGTAAAGTCTCCCCTAAGTGAAAACCGTCAACCCTAGTGACCCCCTTTCTCTCTCCTCGGAGTGGTGGGGGGAACACTTAGGGTTCGCTCGTGATTTTTCGCTTTACACTCATAGTCAGGAGAATGCCAAACTTTTTAGTCGTAAAAATGAAATAATACAAGGAAAGAGACCTATTGTTGAAAACCATTTTATGGAAACATTAGATCAATGAGAAGGAAAAACAAAGGACGTATCTAATGGTGAAAACCTCTCTGAGGTTCCAGAAGATGGAAAGTTTGACATTCTTCTTGCATATTTTCAAGAGAGATCTACTATCCTGATAGAATGAACAGAATTAGTAAACATTGGTACATCAAAGGATCCTAAAATACTTCATTTTGCTACCTCATTGTCAGAAAAAGAGAGGAAAGAATAGATGGAATTCTTTACACAAAGACAAATAAATTTTGCTTGGTCTTATGCAGATATGCTAGGACTTAATCCAGATCATATCTATTAGGTCCCAGAGACAACTAAGAGTGGGGGGGTGAATCAGTTGTCTAATAAATTCAAATCAAAAACTTATTAACCAACTTAATACTTAATATGGGTAAACCAGTTTAGTATGTCGGTAGATAGTGTTAACAGTGAATTGCTATATCAGTAAGAATTAATGCATGAAACATAGACACAAAGTCATCCACAACACATGACACCAATATTTGTATGTGGAAACCCTGAAAGGGGAGAAACCATGGTGTGAAACCTTACCCACAATCAGATGATACTACTACAGATAGTAAGTGTACAAAAAGGTGTCTGCACATGCAGAAAGGCCAATAGCCTAGAGCTCACTGCTCAATCACAAATGGGAGTCACACTGACTACAGTTGGATGGTTAAATCCAATAACAATGTACTACACAAAATCACATCTTCATATGTTGAATTTAGTACTGGTGTAATGCTGATATGCTTCCACAAAAACCTAACTTCATCTTCAAATGATGTCCTCATGTATTCCTTTTCTTTATCTCACTTATACCTTCACTTAAATCTTTTTTGCATTCCACACTTGATCTTACAAATAAGATCTTACATTTATACCATACCCTAAGACCAATTTTAGTAGGTCGGCTCTACAAGATATTACAATAAAAACATTTTACAAATAATATAATATCTGATGCAATAACTGATTAATCTTGTTGGCTTAATGCATTTACAACAATAATTAATCATCTCCATAGCGTGCCATGCTGATCTAGAAAAAATAAACCTGCCGGTGTAACCCTAGATAACTTGGACCTATTTACTAGTAAAAGAAAATATGCAAATATGAATATACCAATGATTATTACTTCAAAATAAAGTGTCCACATGATGTCTTCAACATTACCAAGTGTCTTCCATGTCATTCTAGGTACCGGTGAACATTATATCCTATCGGTTAATCATATACCAGTAACTGTTGCACAGATTACTGCTTGCCAGTGAATGTTGCTAGATCTCCAAAGTAGGTGTATTTAGGAGGTGTTGACATCAATGACAAAACCATACCAAAATACCAACAATCTCCCCCTTCGGCATTGACGGCAACACAAGATGGAAAAACAATCACAGTGCCAAAATAGAAATGCCAAAAACTAACAATCTCCATATCTTCCCCTAAGAGTAACAATCTTCCATACCAATTTCTTCTTAAATGTGTTTTTCAAAATCTCTCCCCTAAAATCTTTTTTACTAAAAAGATAATGTGTTTTTCCATAGATATCTCTCCCCCTTTGACATCAAATGCCAAAGTCAGAAAAGGTTAAGTTCATACAAAATACCAACCAATTCAATATACCAACTACTCCCCCTTTGAAGTAGCTTCCTCATCATATACTGAAATAAAGATTTGTCCATCTAATTCTACTGGTTGATGACAATCATCAACTATCTAAGTCTCTACCGGTGGTGGTATGACTTTGAGCTAATCTCTGAGATACTCAAAAGTTCCCTTAGGCAAAGGTTTTGTGAAAATATCTACAAGCTATTCTTTAGTATTCACATAAACCATTTTTATCTCTTTTTCTTCAACTTTTTCCCTTAAAAAATTCAGTTTGATAGAAACATGTTTTGTTTTAGAATGTAATACCGGATTTTTAGATATATCAATTGCTACAGTGTTATCACAGTATATAGTAATAGGTTCCTTGCATTTTACCTTTATGTCTTTCAACATTTGCTTAAGCCAAAGTACTTGTGTACAATTTGTTGCTGCTGCAATATATTCTGATTATGTTGTTGATAAAGATGTACAACTCTGTTTCTTACTCAACCAAGAGACTAATCTTTTTCCAAGAAAGAATGTTCCTCCAGTGGTGCTTTTTGTTAGAGTAAAGTAATTAATTAACTTTACTCTACTCTTAAGATTTCACTTTATGCATATACTAGTCATTTAATAACTAATATTTAATTATTAAATGCACTCACCTTAGTGTTAGGTTTTCCTTTCGGTGTTGATCTCCTTTATAAGGATTGATCTCTTGTATTATTTCTTCTTCTTGATTCATTTTTTTCTCTGATAATAAATCTTTTCACTTTGTCAAAGCCAAAACCCTTGTTTCGTTCTCTCTCTTTCTCTGTGACAGGTTTCTTGCATGCAGGTTTCTTTGGGTTCTGTGGATTTGTATTTCTCAAATCCTACATGGTATCAGAGCTAGCTCTACTGTAGCTTGTTCAGTCTTTTGAAAGATTTTGAGATCTAGGTTTTGGTTGCATCAGATCTGTGTTTGTCTTTTGTTTTTTATTTTGGAATAGGGGGTACTTTTTTTTTGGTGCACTTTGAGCCCAAATGGACCTCACCGTTGAGCTCGCAGCACCTAAAAACCCCTATTTTCATATAATATATGTCTGATTCAGACATAGTTGCTCCAGAAGGCAAAAAAATTTTGCCCCAAGGCCGTACGGCCTTAGGGCACGTAGTTTGAGGTGAGAAAAATTAAAAAAATTAAAAAAACAATGCAGTTTTGAAAAAAATTGGGTGCCGCTTGTTTCAACCGCCACACCACCAGTGTGCAGCCCGGTGGCCACTGCCCGGCCACCGCCGCTGGCGGTAACAATCGGCTGTGGCCAAGCAGCCGCCACCGCACCACCAACGAGAGCGCTGCTCACTGTGCCGCCCATGTGACTCTCACCCTCTGCTAGCACCAGCGGTGCCGCCCCTGCACCACCTGCTCTTGCACTAGCCCCTAGTCACCGAGCGGACCACGGGCCCCTTTTTTTAAAGCCCCTGAAGGCTAGAAGGGTCAAACTGGACTTTTTGGAGCTACTTTACAAAATTGGGCATAAATCGGGCGTCCGATCTCCATTTTTTAAAAAATGAATAGGCATTGGAAAGCTGGCTCTGAGCCCGTTCTAATAGTGTAGGAATCTTTTAATATTTTTCTAGTTTGATTGCATTTTTTTTAGTCAAATTCTGATGAGCCTTTTGCACTCTGAGGGACATAAGTTGCTTATTTTTGTTCCATTTTTTGAAAGCGAATAGGCATCGAAAAGGTGGTTCTATGCTCTTTCTAGATCTATAGTTTGTTTCATCAGTAAGTTCTTTAGATACTCAAAATTTTGTCTCAACCAGTTACTGCTTTCTATCATTTTTCGGCTTTCAGTTCGTACTAGGGATTAGTTTTTTGCATTATGGGGGGGTGCTTTTTTTCTTGCTTTCTATTATTTACATCAGAAAACTAGAATCTACAAACACCAAAACAAAACAAACAAACCCCTTCTGCATCTTCTATCTAGTTCTGAAAGACCACTTAATAATAATTAAAAAAATTCAGAGCAGTTGAGGCACAGTTCATAGGATGGCCAACAGACCTATTGAACCTCTCACACCACATAATTACCACACTTGGAAGGGTCGCATGATGACTCTTCTCCAGTCTCGAGGGTTATGGTCCTGTTTGGATGAGGTTTAGCCTCAGTTGACATGTGCCTTTGAGGTTATGCAGCATAGGAACAATATGGATCAAGCTATGGGATTGATGGCTTTACACATTTTCGACAGTCTCATATTTCATCTTGAGGGTTGTCTCACTCCTCGAGCCATTTGGACCAAGTTTGATGGACTTTTTGGTACTGTCAACGAGTTTAGAGCTTTGCATCTTGAGGTAGAGTTAACTTCCTTGGTACTTGATTTGTTTCCCTCTATTGAGGACTTTTAGATGAAGTTCAAATAGCAAAGATCTATCTTGCAGGGTTGTGGTAAGACTAAGACTGATACAGAGTGCATTTTCCTGATCCTCTCCAAGCTTCGGGGTCCATTTCAGATCTTCTCTTCAACCTTCTATTCCATCATGGATGCCTTGGGTGCTTGACATGTCATGCCTTCTTTTGAGGTCTTTTGTGATCATCTGACTCATGAGCAAGCTAAGCTTAAGCAGTTGGATTCACTTTCAAGTTCACCGAACCAAGCATTGGTAGCCCAGTCCTCCAAAGGAAAATAGAAGCAGAAACCGAAGCCTAAGAAAGATTCAGGGGCTAGTGAGAATCCTTCCAAGCCACCACCTAAGTCTGATTCAAAACCACAGTCCAATTCTAAATAGGGCAAATCTTCAAAGTCTGGTGAGTCTTCCTTCAAGACTACAAAGAAATCTGGTGATCCTTGCAATTTTTGTGGCAAGGAAGGACATCCCATTTTCAGGTGTTGGAAACATTTAGAGGCTTTGGAGGAAGCCATGTAGTAGCATAATATCAGTGCACCTCAGCCTCCTTCATAGGCCATAGGGAAAGGTCATGCTCTTTCTGCATGAGCATTGTCCTCAGCATCCACTTAGATTCTAGATTCTGGTGCCTCTCACCATATGACGCACACAGAGGATTTAGTCACTGCTCTTGCCCCTATAGGCACTAGACATATTGCAGTTGGTGACTTAGCATAACTTTCTGTTCAAGGTTCTGGTACTGTTTTATTGGATGGTGGTTGTCTACAGGATGTGCTTTTGGTTCCTGACATTTCGACAAACCTTCTATTTGTTTATCAGATTTGCCACTCTAACTTTGGTAAGACAGTTGAGTTCTCACCTCATGATGTGGTTATTCGAGATCTTCATGATCCTGACTTGGTTGTGGCTACTGGGAGTGTGGATTCTACATCTCACTTATATAGATTTGATGGCTTTGAGAGTTCAGACACTGTTGGTTCCTCTCTTATAGCACATGCAAATTCAATGAGCAGGCTTTGGCATGAGCATTTTGGCCATGTCAATTACAGATATCTACAGCAGATGAGTACACAAGGACTTGTGATTGGGCTTCCATAGATTTCTTGTACTGATGGTGTATGTCATGTTTGTGTCCTTGGCAAACATCATTGAGATCTTTTTCCTAAGGATCAAGCCTCTCATGCTAGGGCAGCCCTAGAGTTGGTACACAATGATCTTATATCCTTTTCGACTCCTTCCTTTTTCAGGGGCCCATTATGTGCTCACTTTTATTGATGACTTCTCCAGATGTACATGGGTGTACTTTCTTAAGTACAAGTCTGATGTCTTTGACTCATTCAGGATTTTTAAGACATTTGTGGAGAAGCAATCTGGACTTTCTATCAGGAGGATACGCACAGATAATGGGAGGGAGTATGTTAATCAAGCTTTCAGAGATTTTTGCACTGAGCATGGTTTACAGCATCAGTTTACAGTTCCTTACACCCCTCAATAGAATGGTGTTGCTGAGAGAAAGAATAGAACCTTATGGGAGATGGCAAATTGTATGATATAGTCTCGAGCTATGAGTTCTTCATTTTGGACTGAGGCAGTCAATTGTACCAATTATATTCAAAATCGGATGCCTCATAAGGCATTGCGACATATGACTCCTGAGGAGGCTTGGACCCATGTCAAGCCTGATGTTTCTACATTCCAAGTTTTTGGTAGTGAGGCCTGGGCATTTATTCCTGATGGTCAGTAGAAAGCCATGGAGAGGAAGAGCTGTCTACTCATATTTGTTGGCTACTGTGAGGATGTTAAGGCATACAGGTTGTTTGATCCTGATTTCAGAGAGGTCTTGTTTCGGCGGGATGTCCAGTTTGATGAGTGCTATCCTCAGATGGATTCTCCATCACCAGCTTCTCCCTCATTGCCTACTCCTTCCTCTTCATCTCTTGAGGATTACTTATCTCTTGAGGATGATGTAGATGATGATCCACCATCTCCACCACCACCAGTTTCTCTGTCTTTGCCGAGGTGGGCCCATATCACTGTTGATGTAGTTGGTTCTTTGGCAGGTGATCCTTCAGATACTCGTCACACTCGTGCTTAGACATCTAGTTCTAGTCTTTTGAGTCATGCCATTTTAGATGATCCTCAAAAGTTTTTAGAGGCAACAGGGCACCTTGAGTGGGATAGGGCCATGGATGAGGAGTTTTCTTCTTTGATGAAGAATCATACTTGGGATCTTTGTCCTCTTCCTAAGGGAAGAAAGTTGGTTCGGTGCAAGTGGGTGTATCATACCAAGTATGTTGCAGATGGTTCTATTGATAAGTATAAGGCACGTCTTGTTGCAAAGGGGTTTTCTCAGGTAGAGGGTATTGACTACTCTAAGACCTTTTCTCTTGTCACCAAGATGAATTCTATATGCCTGGTACTTTCACTTGTAGCTTCACAGGGATGGACAGTGTTTCAGATGGATGTGAAGAGTGCCTTCTTGCATGGAGACCTACATGAGGAGATCTATATGGAGCAACCTCAGGGATTTGTGCAGGACACTTCTTTGGTTTGTAGACTTCAACATTCATTGTATGGTCTCAAACAAGCCCCTCGGGCTTGGTATGAGAAGATGGACTCTTTTTTGCTTTCCTCTCACTTCACACATTGTCATTCCGATCACATAGTGTATATTCAGCATTAGGAGGGTGATCTTTTGATTCTTGTGCTATATGTAGATGATCCCATCCTTATAGGTAGCTCATCCTCCATGATTCAGTGTGTTCAGAGAGCTTTGATGGAGCAGTTTGAGATGACAGATCTTGGTCTCTTGCACTTCTTTCTGGGTCTACAGGTTATTCAGTCTTCGGATGGGATTTCCATATTTCAGGAGAAGTATGCTCTTGATATGCTTCAATGATTTGGCATGCTTGATTGCAAGTCTACCCCCACTCCATTTCAGTCAGGTGTTGTTTTGTCTTCCACTTGCTCTACTCCTTCAATAGACCCCACTTTATATAGGTAGTTGGTTGGCAGTTTGTTGTACTTGACACATTCTCATCCTGATCTTTCCTTTGCGGTTGGCCTTGTCTCTCAGTTCTCCCATGATCCTCATGAGAGCCATTGGCAAGCAGCCAAACATATTTTGAGGTACATTCAGGGCACCACTCATTATGGTATTCACTACACTTCAGGATCCCCTCACATCATTGGCTTCACTAACTCCGATTGGGCTGGTGATGTCAATGATCGGAAGTCTACTTCTGGCTTTATTTTTTGCCTTGGTTCTGGTCCTATCACATGGTCTTGCAAGAAGTAGTCTGCTATTACATTATCATCTATAGAGGCTGAGTACCATGTAGCAGTGTTAGCCAGTCAGGAGGTTTTATGGCTTTGGCAGTTGATGACAGAGTTTGGGTTTCCTCCAGATTGTCCCACTATTCTTTGGTGTGACAATCCGAGTGCCATTCACATTTCTCGCAACCCAGTGGAGCATCAGCAGATAAAGCACATTGAAATCCACATGCACTTCATTAGGTAGTTGATTCAGGATGGTTCTCTCATCTTGGAGCACATTCCTACAGAGGAGTAGGTTGCAGACATCTTCACTAAACCTTTGGCATCTTCGCGCTATCTTCAGTTGCGCTTCATGCTTGGGGTGAACAAAGTTATCCTTGGGGGGTCTTAGTGAGGCCTTCCTTCCTCCATGTTTTCTTTTCAGCATGATTCTTTATCTCTTTTTCGAGAGGATTTTTTTTCCCACTGGGTTTTCTCCTTTACTCAACATGATAGAGATTTTCTTATATTCGGGTACCTGATCAGGCCTTGTTGCCGAGACCCTCTATTGCATTGTAGTTCCTTTGCTTTCTTCTGCATTTTTTGTAGCTGCATTGTAGCTCATCTTAAGGGGGGGTGCTAGAGTAAAGTAATTGATTAACTTTACTCTCCTCTTAAGATTTCACTTTATGCATATATTAGTCATTTAATAATTAATATTTAATTATTAAATGCACTCACCTTAGGGTTAGGTTTTCCTTTTAGTGTTGATCTCCTTTATAAGGATTGATCTCTTGTATTATTTCTTCTTCTTGATTCATTTTTTTCTCTGATAATAAATCTTTTCACTTTGTCAGAGCCAAAACCCTTGTTTCATTCTCTCTCTTTCTCTGTGACAGGTTTCTTGCATGCAGGTTTCTTTGGGTTCTGTGGATTTGTATTTCTCAAATCCTTCACTTTTTGTATCATCCACATCTCCTGCCTAATTTACATCTGTATATGCACATAGATCAAAATTTTCATCTTTACGATACCATAATCCAAAATTTGTTGTGCCTTGTAAGTACCAGAAAATCCTTTTCACTGCTGATTCATAATTTTCCCTAGTATTACTCTGAAATCTAGAAACTATACATATTGCATTCATGATATTAGGTCTAGTTTGTGTTAAATATAGTAAACCTTCTATCATAGATTTGTATCTAGTTGGATTAACAAGTGTAAATTCATCCCTTTGAGATAATTTGTCATTTGTAGTCATAGGTGTGCTTATCGGTTTAGAGTTCTCCATCCCAAATTTCTTTAGTAGTTCTTTCAAGTACTTAGATTGACTCAAAAATATACCTTTACTAGTCTGTAAGATCTGTAATCCTAAAAAGAATTTTATTTCTCCAATCATAGACATTTCAAATTCTTGTTGCATTTCAAGTGAAAATTCTTTGCATAATCCATCTTCTCCTCCAAAGATTATATCATCAACAAATACTTCAATGATCAAGATGTCATCATTAGTTATTTTATAATATAAATTGCTATCTGCATTTCCTTTAGTAAAACCAATCTTTAAAAGATACTTATCCAATCTTGCATACCAAGCTCTTAGGTCTTGCTTCAATCCATACAGAGCTTTTCTTAATCTACAAATGATATTATTGTCATCTGTCAAAGAAAATCCATCAGGTTGTTCAATATAAACTTCCTCTTCAAGATCTCCATTCAAAAATGCACATTTAATATCCATTTGACAAACTTTGTAATCCTTGTGAGCTGCAAAAGCCAAGAATAATCTAACTGCCTCAATTCTGGCTACCGGTGTAAAGGTTTCATTGTAATCAACTCCTTCTTTTTGAGAATATCCCTTACACACTAGTCTTGCTTTATTTCTGACAACCTTACCATCTTCATTAAGTTTGTTTCTAAATACCCATTTGGTTCTAATTACATTTTTATCTTTAGACTGGGGAACTAATGTCCAAGTATTATTTTTCTCAATTTGTCCTAATTCTTCTTCCATAGCTTTAATCCAAAATTTATCTTCACATGTCTCATTGATAGATACTGGTTCAATTTGAGAAATAAGACATACCTCTTCATTTTCCAATCTTCCTCTTGTCATAACTCCTTTAAATTTGCTTCGAATTATCAGATCTTTAGAATGATTCAGTCTTACATACCAGAGTGTCTTAGTCTATTGTTGTTCTTCAATTATTGTGGAATCCTCTGATGATACCGGAGTAACTGGATCATCATTTTGTATTGGTGGATTCATTGTAGGTTCATTTGTCATAATTTCTATTTCCGGTTCAGAGTCCATATATCTTGAAGTTCCTCTAAATTGTTCATCAATCTTTACATTTGTACTCTCAACAATTTTCTATAATCTTTTATTAAAACATCTATATGCCTTTCTCTTAAATGAATAACTAAGAAATATTCCTTCATCACTTCTAGGATCAAATTTGCCAATATACTCATCTCTTCTAATATATTTCCTTCCAAAAATTTTGAAATACTTAAGAGTAGGAATATTACCAAACCATAGTTCATGAGGGGTCTTACCAGTTTCACCTTTGATGTGAACTTTGTTGAATGTATAGACAACAGTGCTTACTGCCTCTCTCCAATACACATGTGGTAGATTTGCTTTTGATAAAATACTTCTTGTTGCATCCAAGATAGTTATGTTTTTCCTTTCAACAACTCCATTCTACTGTGGTGTTTGAGGTGCTGATAACTATTTTTTGATTCCATTCACTTCACAAAATGTATTAAAATCTTTAGATGTGAATTCTCCTCCTTGATCTGATCTTAAATATTTGATTTTCTTACCGGTTTCATTTTCAACCATTGCTTTGAATAGTTTGAACTTTCCAAGTGCTTATGATTTTTCTCTGAGAAATGTAACCCAACACATTCTAGAGTAATCATCAATAATTAGCATGAAATATCTATCACCTTGTAAGCTTTTAGTTCTAGCTGGACCACATAAATCAATGTGAATTAAATAAAGAGCATTATTGGATTTGTCTAGAATACTTTTAAAACTAGCTCTAACTTGTTTTCCAAATTGAAATTCCTTGCAAATTATATTCTGAGGTTTCACAATTTTAGGTAGATCTCTAACTGCCTTAGAAGTACTAATTCTTACCATGCAATCAAAATTTACATGACATAGTCTTTTATGCCATAACCAACTTTCATCTATATTTGCAATTAAGCATGCCTTTTCGCTATTATTCAAATGAAATATGTTACCTCTAGTTTGATTACTGGTTGCAATTTTCAAACTAGTTCTATTCATGATTTTGCATTTAGCAATTTTAAATTGTAAATGAAAACCTTTCTCAACTAATTGACCAACACTTAAAAGATTATGCTTTAATCCTTCAACATAGTACATATTGTTAGTGTTATGTTTACCATCAAGAGATATTGAACCCTTACCTTTGATTGAATAGGCTTTGTCATCTCCAAATCTTACTAAACCTCCATTGTATTCTTGAAAGTTCAAGAATTTACCTTTGTCTCCAGTCATATGATGTGAGCATCTTGAGTTAATAATCCATTCATCCTTTGATTCAACTTTAGCTGCTAGGGCTTGTTCTACCGATTGAGCAGTAGGTGTCGGTTGATCTTCTATTATAGCAACAAAAACCCATCCATTGTCTACTGGATCCTCATCGGAATCATCAGTCACACCTTCATCAGCAATGTAATAAGATTTATCTTTGTTTTTCTTAAATCTGTATCTCTGATATTCAGGATTAGGTTTGTATGTTCTTCTAGCTTCTTCTCTTAGTCTAGCATGTTTATCAAGGCATCTGGAAGCAATATGACCAATCTTATTACAGTTAAAACATTTAAAAGGTGCTTTACCTTCATACTTACTTCCAATTGGACCTTTTGGCATTTTTCTTGCAAAGAGTGCTTCAAGTTCTTCAAGCTCTTCATTCTCCTTCCTGGTTTCTTCAAGTTCTCTTGCATAGAAGGCTCTCCAGTCTAATCTGTCAAAAGATGGAGTAGATGATGTTGATGCTTTGAAGGCCAAATCAGTCTTAATAGTAGCAATAGGACCAAATTTCTCAATTTCAAAAGCTGAAAGTTTTCCAATCAGTGTATCCCTAGTTACTGATGTATTAGGCATTGTTCTCAACTCATTTATAGTAGTAACCTTCATTTTATATGTTGGTGGCAAACCTCTTAAAATTTTTGAAACAATCTCATCCTCACTCAAGGTTCCTCCACAACATTTGATACCCAAAACAATTTCATTTACTCTTTCCATAAAAGCAGAAATCCTTTCATCTTCTTCCATTTCCAGATGTTCATACTTGACTTGGAAGCTTTCAAGTTTTGCAATTTTGATTATGGAATCTCCTTCATTCAGTGTTTCCAAATGATCCCAAATAGCTTTAGCAGTAGACCTATCTGATAATCCAATGTTTTGTTGATCTGATAATGTGCTTAAGAGTGCTTCTCTTGCTTTGCAATCATTTTCTTCATCTTTGGCTAAAGTAGTTGGAGTAGTCTAACCAGCTACAACATCAGTATAACTATTCTTAGTAACTTCCCAAATCTATCTCCATTCTGATCTTCCATATCCCGTAGTTGGTTCCATCAAGTTTAGGACTGTCCTTCCTAAAATAATTAGTAGACATTAGATCTCCTCAAGTTGTTAAGCTTTTGCAAAAAGAGGACTAGGCTCTGATACCAATTGTTAGGTCCCAAAGACAACTAAGAGGGGGCGGGTGAATCAGTTGTCTAATAAATTCAAATAAAAAACTTATTAACTAGCTTAATACTTAATACCAGTAAACCAGTTTAGTATGCTGGTAGAAAGTGTTAATAGTAAATTGCTATACCGGTAAGAATTAATGCATGAAACATAAACACAAAGTCATCCACAACACATGACACCAATATTTTTACGAGGAAACCCTGTAAGGGGAAAAACCATGGTGGGATCCCTTGCCCACAATTAGATGATACTATTGTAGATAGTAAGTATACAAAAAGGGGTCTACACATGCAGAAAGGCCAACAGCCTAGAGCTCACTGCTCAATCATAAATGGGAGTCACACTGACTACAGTTGGATGGTTAAATCCAATAAGAATGTACTACACAAAATTGCATCTTCATATACTAAATTCAGTATCGGTGTAATGCTGATATGCTTCCACAAAAACCTAAGTGCACCTTCAAATGATGTCCTCATGTATACCTCTTCTTTATCTCACATATACCTTCACTTAAATATTTTTCGCATTCCACACTTGATCTTAAAAATAAGATCTTACATTTATACCATACCCTAAGACCAATTTTAGTAGGTCGTCTCTACAAGATATTACAATAAAAATATTTTACAAATAATATAATATCTAATGCAATAACCAATTAATCATGCTAGCTTAATGCATTTAAAACAATAATAAATCATCTCCATAGCGCCATGCTGATCTAGAAAAAATAAACCTGCTGGTGTAACCCTAGATAACTTGGACCTATTTGTTGGTAAAAGCAAATATGCAAATATGAATATACCAATGATTATTACTTCAAAATAAAGTGTCCACATGATGTCTTCGACATTACCAAGTGTCTTCCATGTCATTCCAAGTATCAGTGAACATTATATCCTACCGGTTAATCATATACCAATAACTGTTGCATAGATTACTGCTTGCCAGTTAATGTTGCTAGATCTCCAAAGTAGGTGTATTTAGTAGGTGTTGACACCAATGACAAAACCATACCAAAATACCAACATTATCATGCATCATCTTAATGTGGATTTAAAAGAAAAACCAGTTAAGTAGAAGCTAAGAAAGATGCATCCGCACATTGCTGTTCTTGTAAAACTGAGCTGAAGAAACTATTAGAAGTGGGTTTCAGAAGACCAGTGGCTTATCCAGAATGGGTTTCAAGTATTGTGTCAATGTCAAAGCCAGATAAGAGCATAAGGATTTATACAGATTTTAGAGATCTAAATAAAGCATGTCCAAAAGATGATTTCCCCCTACCAAACATTGATATCATAGTGGACTTATCAGCAGGACATGAGATGTTTTCATTAATGGATGGCTTCTCAGGATATAATCAAATAAGAATCGCACCTAAAGATCAAGAGAAAACAACTTTCACTTGTGCATTGGGAACATATTGCTGGAATGTTATGCCATTTGGGCTTAAAAATGTAGGAGCGAGTTATCAAAGGGTTATGACAACAATTTTCCATGATGTGATGCATACATTCATGGAAGATTATGTCAATGACATACTTGCAAAATCTCATACAGGACAAGAATATTTGAACATTTTAAGCAAGATTTTTGACAGGCTAGAAAGATATCAATTGAGATTAAATCCAAAGAAATGTGCATTTAGGGTAACCTCTGAAAAGCTCCTTGGGTAAATTATATCAACTCACACATTGAAGAAGATCCAAAAAAAGTCAAAGCAATCATGGAGATGGAGTCACCTAAGAACATAAGTCAATTGCGATCTTTACAAAGAAGATTGCAATCAATCAAGAGATTTGTTTCTTAGTTGGCCGATAGATGCCTTCCATTTACCCATCTTCTACATAAAAATGTTCCATTCAAATGGGATCTAAAATGTGAAGAAGCTCTCTTGCAAATAAACAAATATCTTATAAGTCCTCCGGTACTGATATGACCTACCAAAGGGAAACCATTGTTACTCTATGTCTCCACAACAAGTGTATCATTAGGCGCTCTCCTAGCTCAACATGATGATGAAGGAAAAGAAAGAGCAATTTATTATATCAGTAGAACACTTGTTGGATACGAATTAAATTATTCCTCAATTGAAAAGATATGTCTAGCAGTTGTTTTTTCAACTTAGAAGCTATGACATTATATGTTGATTCATTCTGTAAAACTAATAGCAAAGATAGATCTTCTCAAATACTTGTTGAGTAAATTAACATTAACAGGGAGACTAGCCAAATGGGTTATGATACTGAGTGAATTTGACATAGAATATGTTGATTGCAAAGCTATCAAGGGACAAGTCATTGCTAATCAATTGGCTGATGCACCTTTACAAAATGACATGCCTTTGCACTTTGAATTTCCTAATGCAGATATCTTAACAGTAAGTACAAACTTTTGGGAATTGTACTTTGATGGTTCTTATACACAATATGGATTAGGCATAGGAATCTTTTTCATTACACCTCAAGGACACACAATTTTGAAATCGTATAGACTGTGATTTCCATGCACCATTAATACTATAGAGTATGAAGCATTGGCTATAGGGCTTAAAATGGCCATCGAGTGGAATGTCAAAGAATTACATGTCTATGGTGATTCAAAACTTATCATCAACCAAATAAATGATGAATATCAAACAAAGGATGATAAGCTTATGCCATACAAATAGCTAGTGGAGGAATTTAAAGAACACTTTAAAGAAATATCATTCACCCAAATTCCAAGAAATGAGAATAAAGAAGAAGATGCAATGGCTACAGTAGCATCTCTCTTGCAAAATAAGGAAAATCAATAGCATTACAAATTTCTTGTGGAAGATATCTTAATCCCTACCATCCAATCCCAACATACCTATCGATTTTTCCATATATCAGGAACCAGTCAATCCTTATACGGTCAAACTTATCAGTATTTAAAAGATCATATCTTTCCTCTTGAATTATTTTGTAATCAAAGAAGAAACTTTATCTGTCAGTCCTCTTGCTATACCATTATTGTTGATATCCCATATAGGTGTGGTTTAGATGGTACATTATTGAGATGTCTTGAAAAAGATGAATCTGAGAGAGTTCTTATTGACATCCATGTAGGTATTTGTGGTACACACTCAAGTGGTTTAACATTGGCTAAGAAACTTCTTTGTATGGGTTACTTTTGGCCTACTATGGAAAGAGATTCATTCACATATGCTAGAAAATGTAAACAATGTCAGATCCATGGGAATCTCATTCATGCACCAACACAAGAGTTATATCCTATGATAGGATCATGGCCATTTTCACAATGGGGCCTTGATTTGGTAGGAAAGATCAATCCCTCATCTTCTAATGGACATAAGTTTATTCTGATTGGTACTAAATATTTTACTAAGTGGATTGAAGCAATGCCTTTAACAATAGTGATAGGAAAAGAAATATCATCATTCATTTTGAATTATATAATCTGTCACTATGGAGTTCCTATGACTATTATTACTGATAATGGAAGACCATTCAAAAATCAAGATGTGAAGGAACTATGTGAACAATTTCATATCCAACATAGGTTCTCTACTCCATATTATCCATAAGGTAATGGTCAAGCTGAGGCATCAAACAAAACTATCTTGAAAATCTTGAAGAAAATAGTCAATGAAGCTAGAAAAGATTGGCACATTCAGCTAAATCCTGCTCTTTGGGCATACCAAACTAGCATCTACACTACAACAGGAGAAACTCCATAGTGTTTGGTCTATGGATCAGAAGCCATATTACCTATAGAAGTAGAGATACCTTCTCTATGAGTATCCTTGCATGGTCTTATACCAAAAGAAGAACAACGAGTCTCTCAACTCTAAGAACTAGAACTGATTCAGGAATGTCGCCAAAGTGCAACAAAACATTTGAAAGTATACCAACAAAGAATGGAAAGAAGTTATAACCACATAGTCAAGCCATGTATTTTCTAGATTGGAGATATAGTTCTAAGGGAGAATCCAAGAAATCAGCAAGACCAAGAAAAGAAGGGAAAATTTGAACCAAATTGGATAGGACCTTTTGTCATAGTACCAACATATGGATCAGGACCATACAAGTTATCTACCCCTGAAGGTGATTGGTTTGATGAACCTATCAATTCTATCCATCTCAAAAAATTCTATGCTTGAGAAATAAAGTCCTGAAAAAATCAATATAAAGCATATAAAGTCTTGAAAAAATCAATTAAAATCATATAAAGTCCTGAAAAAATAAATAAAAAGAATATAAAGTCTTGAAAAAATCAATAAAAATCATATAAAGTCTTGAAAAAATCAATAAAAAGCATATAAAGTCCTAAAAAAATCAATAAAAAGCATATAAAGTCCTAAAAAAATCAACAAAAAGCATATAAAACCAAAAAAATGCAATAAATTTAGATAGGGAAAACCTGGTAAATAGGCGCTATCTAAGAAGTAAGTTCCTCCATCTATGGGATCACTTTGCACACCTATCCACTCCATCCTATCGCATCTATCACTTCCATCTGTCTTACATTGTCCATTTTATCTTCCATCTTTCGCATCTATTGCTCTGAACCATTAGCAGAAAATATATAGCTTACCAACAACTATCAATCTTTGACACACTTGTCATAGTTATTGTCTTAGATTTTATCAAAATCAATCAATCTGCATTTGTATCCCTCCATGGTTTGGATCTCGATAATTTTTGTTTCTAGTGGGGGCAAAATCCTAATTCCTTTTGCTAAAGTGATCTTTGAAAATCCAAAACATTCAGAAAACTTAGAAAAACCAGAAACATCTAGGATTTTGAAACAGATAACGAGAAACAAAGAAACAAAAATCAAGGCATTTCATCAACAACTAAATTGTAAAACTCAGAAAGCTGAAGAATCAATTAGCAAGTAATAAAGGATTATCAAATATCATTCATCAAGATGATTATATCAATTAATGACCATAAGAACATGTGAATGACATACAAGATTTAGTGTTTATATCTTGATTTTATTGCTAATCATGTACTCTATGCAACTCAAGGATGTCCATGACTAGAGAAGCTATGATGGGGCATGATTATTGTAGGATTTTGTCAAGATCAAGGGCACAATGAAAAGCATAAAAAGAGAGACAATAGGATGACAAGAACAAACTATATTCTCATCAATATGCAAATGATCAACTGGATTAACCAATACAATGAATATAGGCCTACTTATATAGGCATGGCCATATGGATGTACGAGCACACAATTATGACATGTGGCTCAATGAGAAACACTGGTAGGTAAGAAATAATAGGGGTAGGTAGGAGAAATAATATAATATTCTACAAGAGGTGGATGACCCACCGAATGTGGAGTGTAATAGCAAAATAAGACCACAAAAGGTGGAATTTCTTCTACAAGCTCTATCCCTATGTGCACACTTCCCTAAGTGTCTCAAATCCAAACTACAAAGAGATGCATTATCCTAGGTTAGCTTAAGTAAAGTGTAATAATGATTATTTATTTACACCAACACCCCCCTTTAAGTGCAACTTAGGGGAATGAAGACTCAAGTCAACAATGCAAGATGGGTCTCGGCTACTAGGCCATGATAGGTACCCATGTACAAAATGCAAAAGCAAGAAAAACCATGCAATTCACTCTCTCACAAATGGAGAAAGGGAGAGAACCCAGTGGGAAAAAACTCCCCCCCAAAAGAGAGATGAATGTACAAAAGACTCTCAAAGAAGAAGGACAAAACCTCAAAGAGGAAAAAGTCCCCCCCATAAGAGAGGAAGGAGAAGTTAGCTGACCCCCCCTAATGACACTTCTCACACCCCCAAGAGAGCTCGCAAATGCTGGAACTTACTCTCGGTGAAAGGTTTGGTGAATATGTCAGCAACCTGCTCTGTTGTAGGACAATACTGCAAATCAATAACCTGCTCCTGAATGAGCTCTCGGATATAGTGCATATGAATCTCGATGTGTTTGGTCCACTGGTGCTGGATCAGGTTCTTCGAGATTACAATAGCACTCTGATTGTCGCAATGTAGAACTGTCAGCTGTGGAGTGGTGAAACCAAACTCTATGAGAATCTACTGGAGCCAAATGGTCTCAATCACTGCATTAACAACACCTCGATACTCAGCCTCAATCGAAGAGAGAGCAATAGCATGTTGCTTCTTGTTCTGTCAACAAATGGGGCCTAAACCAAGGTGAAAACTATAACCAGAAGTAGACTTACGATTATCAAATTGCCAGCCCAATCGAAGTCAGTGTAACCAACCAAGTAAAGTCCTATGCCTGTTGCATAGTGAATCTCATAGTGATGTGTACCCTGGATATAATGAAGGATGTATTTGGCAGCTTTCCAATGAAGCTCATGTGGTTCCTACATGAAGTGGGAAACCATGCCAACTGTAAATGAAATATCAGGACATGTATGAGTCAAGTAGATGAGACTACCCACAAGCTGACGATACAAGGTGGCATCAACTAGTGGAGAAGAACACTGAGCCTCAAGCTTGACTTTGGAAAGAAAGGGAGTCAGGGTTACAATTAGTCATATGAAAGCGTGCAAGTAGATCAAGAGCATACTTGGGCTATGATAGTGTAATCCTAGAAGGTGACTGTGAAATCTCTATCTTGAGAAAGTAGTGCAAAAGACCCAAGTCAGTCATAGCAAATCTGTCACGCAAATT
The DNA here is from genome assembly GCF_030272615.1 of Cryptomeria japonica. Lineage (NCBI taxonomy): Eukaryota > Viridiplantae > Streptophyta > Pinopsida > Cupressales > Cupressaceae > Cryptomeria > Cryptomeria japonica. Next base: position 93,437,259 of record NC_081415.1, on the reverse strand, counting down.
AGATTTGACTATGCTAATGATGGATGCGATACTCCCTATAATGATCAAGTCATCAACATAGAGCACAAGTATCAAGTGAGAGTCATCCTATTGCAAAATGTAGACATTCAGATCAGAATGACACCTAGTGAACCCTGCGGAGAGAAGAAAGGAATCCATCTTGGCGTACCAAGCCCTAGGGGCTTGCTTAAGGCCATAGAGAGATTTCCTTAGTCTGCAAACCAAGGAAGTATCCTGGATGAAACCCTGTGCCTACTCCATTAAATCTCCTCATCAAGATCACCATGAAGAAAAGAACTCTTCACATCCATCTGATGTACAACCCAACCATGAGCTACAACAATAGCAAGTGTCAAACGAATGGAGTTCATCTTGGCTACAGGTGCAAAGGTCTCAGTATAGTCAACACCTGCAACCTAAGGGAAACCTTTCGCAACAAGCCAAGCCTTATACTTATCCACACTACCATCAACTGCAAACTTGGTCTGATAGATCCACTTACATCAAACCATATTTCTCCCCTTAGGGAGATGGACTAAATAACATGTGTTGTTCCTCATCAAGGAACTATACTCTTCCTCCATAGCGTGGTCCCACTCAGGAACCCCTGATGCTTCCCTAAATGTCTATGGATCAGAAGCCGTAGCAATGAATGTATGTGGAAGATCCTGATGTTGTGATCAAGTTCTCCGTGTATCTGAAGGATCCCCAACAAGAGAACCTAGGGACTCAAGTGTCTGTCGAGCCCAACAAGATCTAGGTGGAGGTGGAGAATGAGGCTCCTCAACTGCAAGTGGACCCTATGGAGGTGTAACCCTGCAAGTCAGAGTTGAAGGAATCTCATTATCTGAATCACTAACATCACTATCCACAATGGAGGAAGGTGGAGGAGGTAGAGAGGCTAAGCTAGGAGAGCTTTCCTCAAAGTGAACACTCCTCTCAATGAACACCTCATGTGTCTCTGGATCCATCAATCTGTATGCCTTAACACCCTTAGGATATCCAACAAATATGCATGGCCGACTCTGAGGTTCCAATGCCTTGCATTTCTGTTGAGGTATGCGAGCCCATGCTAGACACCCAAAGACTCTGAAATGTCTCACAACTGGTTTCCTACTAGCCCAAGCCTCAAAAGGAGTAGTACCTTGCAAAGATTTGTGAGGAACCTGATTCTGGATGTGTGTGGTACAACTGATAGCCTTTGCCCAAAAGGTGGGATAAGGAGAATGTGCATCTATCATATAGCTAGCCATTTCTTTGAGAGTTCTATTCTTGCGTTCTGCAACCCCATTCTGTTGTGGAGTGTATGCAATAGATTGCTGAAGATCAATCCCCTCAAATGTACAAAAATTCTCAAGTCTTTTGTTCACATATTCCCTTCCATTATCTGTGCAAAGAATCTTGACCACTTTCCCTAATTTCTTCTCCACACGAGTCTTGAAGTCCTGAAATCTGTCAAATACTTCACTCTTATGAATGAGAAAGTAGACCCAAGTGAAGCAGGAGTAGTCATCAATGAAGGTGCTAGAAATGGACCTACTACATCGCTATGAATAAGTTGAAGAACTTCCAAAGCTCTCCAAGCTTTCCCCTTATCAAACTTCTCTTTGGGATGCTTGCCCATGGAACAACCTAAACATACACCCTTTGAAAAACTAATTCGAGGTAGACCTGTGACCATGTCTTTAGTGCTTAGTTGTTGAAGATAGCAGTAGTTGAGGTGACCAAACCACTCATGCCATAGCTTACTTTCTGAATTTGAATGAGTAAGCAAGGCCCTAGAAGGTGAACTTGGCACAAAGTGAGAGAAATAATAAATCCTTGAGTTGTCATTGACTTGTCCCACTGCTACCAAGGCATCATCATTAAGTTCCTTTACCACAACTAAAACTGGTGTAAACTCAACCTTTTTCCCATTCCCATAGTGAGTGATTTGGTAGATGGAGAGAAGGTTGGTAGACAAGTTAGGAACATAGAGAACATTCTCAAATGTTCCATCATCCATGTCAACTAAAACTTTCCCTTCAACCTCTACTTGTGTATCATCACCTATATAAATGTGAGGTACCTTAGATGGCTCCAATGAAGAAAACTACTCCTTTGTAGAACCCATGTGATATGAGGCACCCGTGTCAGGTATCCATTGCTGTGAAGAACCTATTGTAGCCACAAATGCTTGCCCTTTTCCCTTAGACCATGAGGAAGAGGAAGGAGATGAATCCTTCTTTGTGTAGGCGGATGGCAAGTTGATGTTGTTTTTCTTAAGAAGATTAGTTAACTCATCAACTTGCTTTTTGTGGCATCGATGCTCATCATGACCATACTTCTTGCAATATGCACAAGTTGGTTTATCCTTCTTAGGTGGGGTCCCCTTCTTGGAAGAGGTTGAAAAATTGCCTTGTGATGGAGAGGATGATTGTCCTTTTTCCTAGTGTGGCTTAGACTTAGAGTGCTTCTTCTTCTTCTTGGAATCTTTGCCTTGACTTCCTTGATTCTCTTGATTAGCCACCAAAGCCTTGGACTTTGAAGACTTGAGAAGCCCCATGTTCAACAACTTAGATTGTTCCAATATCAACATTTCTATGAAAGCATCAAATGAAGGCATAACATAGGAACTCCCCACTATCAAATGATAAGTTTGGAAGCTAGACACAAATGCTGCATATTCTGGTGCAAGCTTGTCCAACAAGTTGAATATCAACTGAGCATCCTTTTTGTCAATTCCACAATCCTTAAGCTTTGCTCTTAGCTCATTTGCTTTGGTGACATAATCTTGGATTGTATCAAAACTCTTGGGATCCAAGTTGGTGAGCTCATTGTCAATTTGATAGACTCTAATTTCATCAACTTGACCATACAATTTCTAAAACATATCCCAAGCCTCTTTGATTGTTTTACACTTCTCAATGTGAAAAATGAGTTCATCTGATACATACTTGTATAAAGTTCCAAGAGCCATGTAATTCTTTGTGAGCCATTGTAATTGAGCATTTAGATCAGCCTTAGGATCAGGTGGTGTTGTTATTGTTCCATCTATGTAATGTGTGAGACCCTTTTCCATTAATTTACTGCATACTTTAATTTTTCATGATGCATAATTATGTGGAGTTAAAGGTGGAAATTTATGAGGACTCATTGCAACAAAAATGGAAAGAGCACAAAGAGAGGCACAATCACACAAGAAACGCCCCCAAATTCACTCAATCAAAGAACCCCCCCCAAAAGTGATGATTTGGCACTTTATACTTAGTGCGTATACAATGGGCCACTTGCAAAAAATGGCAAAGTGGACTTCTGATTACAATTTTACAATTGGCTCAATAAGGCCAAAAAGGACTCAAACTGATAATTCAAGAGATCTAAACTAAGATCCAAGAACTTTACAAGTACCCAATAGGCCAAATAAGACCAATATCTGAAAGTACAATTTTCACTCAAAATCTCTAAAATCTGATCATAGATTATGAAAGTAGATGAAAAAATATGCACTTTCAAAAAAAACGGCACCTGAAAAGGAGGTCATATGAGCTCAAACAAGGCCTTTGAAGTTGCAGAATTGAGGATTGGATAGATACATCTAAGAGAATCTGAAAATTCTGAAAAACCTATACACCAAAATTAGAAAATAACTACACCACTATGAAGATCATGAAATTCTAACCCATTTCAAAAAAAATTGCACCAAAAAAGGAGCAAAAATGAGCAAGATATGGCCTTTCAAAGTTGGACTGCAAAACTGAAAAGCTCAATGGAGAGGGGTTGAAAAATTTCAAAAGTCTGCTGATGTGGCACTGACATCAACAATTTATTGTCTTAAATTTGATGGCCGTATGACCATCGCAAAAATTTCACCTCCCTACTGACTGGGCGTCCGTACTGTACGGACAGGCTGATGTGGCAGTCTATGTCAGCTTTGCATGGTGGGTGTCGTGGCGTACGGCTGCTAACATGGCGTTGTGACTGTGCATATGGACAAACTACGTGTGTGCTGTGTGGCAAGGTCCCGGCAGCTAACTGGGCTCTGCATGGCGAGTTGGAGGCACAGCGGCTAGTGGTGACTGGGCGGTCGCCGGAGGTCCTGGCCGATGGTGGTGGCTAGGTCCCGACCGGTGGAAGGAGGTCTGGGTGCGAGCCGAGGTCGTGGCTAGCAGGAGGAGGCTACCGGAGAGTTGGGCTAGGAGCTGAGGCAACGTGCGGAGCGAGGTGGCAGCGGGAGCAGGTACGTGGCGACGCAGTGGCTCCAACAGCAGGTACGACCTGCAACCTGCAACACGCGCAGGGTACTGTGCAGTACAGGGGGGGTTTGTGGACCCCCAAAACAACAAAAAAAAAAAAAATTTAATTTTTTTTTTAATTTTAATTTCGATCATTTTTTTTTTAATTTTTCAAATTTTTTTTTTTTTCGAAAAATAATAAAAAAATTTCAAAATCCGTATGATAATAGCCAAAATGGGGAAAAAAAATTTCTCACCAAAATAGGTCGACTTTATAGTCGAAATTAATGGAAATAGCCTCTCGGATTCAATAGTGATGTCCAAATCGCTGTATGATGCCCCCAAAAAATGAAGATCCCCAAATCCAAAAATAGAAGCCTTCCACGATGTCTCCAAAAACCAATCAATGAAGCCCCAATTGCTCTGATACCATGTAGGATTTTGCCAAGATCAAGGGCACAATGAAAAGCATAAAAAGAGAGATAATAGAATGACAAGAACAAACTATATTCTCATCAATATGCAAATGATCAACTAGATTAACCAATACAATGAATATAGGCCTGCTTATATAGGCATGGCCATATGGATGTACGAGCACACAATTATGACATGTGGCTCAATGAGAAACAAGGGTAGGTAAGAAATACTAGCGGTAGGTAGGAGAAATAATATAATATTCCACAAGAGGTGGATGACCCACCGAATGTGGAGTGTAACACCAAAATAAGACCACAAAAGGTGGAATTTCTCCTACAAGCTCTATCCCTATGTGCATACTTCCCTAAGTGTCTCAAATCCAAACTATGAAGAGATGCATTATCCTAAGTTAACTTAAGTAAAGTGTAATAATATCTAAAATGAATATTTATTTACACCAACAATTATTTTTTTTGATTGTTGTTTGTGGTTTATCTCTTACTATAGTATGTACTTGTCTAAGGATATGATCGACAAAAGATCAAGGAGGACGTTCCAAGGCATGCATGAAAGGGGCTAATCCTTGTCTGTTATGCAAACAATACTCAGGTCAACTTGATCCATTATATCAAGTTTCTTGTATTAACTTACTATATCAAAATCCATGTAAGAAATACTTAGGTCATCTTGAATCTTTGTGTCAAGTTGCTTGTATTTTTTACAAAATTTTAAAGCTCAATGTTGAAATCAAAGCACTGTTACAAGATAGCATATGAAGAATTGTAGTACAATTTTTAGTTAACTCATTATTCATCTACATTATAAGCATTCATTTGTTAGTTGCATTATAAGCATATCATTTCATTATCAGATCAACGATCATAAATAGAGATTCAGTATACTTAGACAAACAAAAATAATTTGCATTTGATCATTATAGGTGCATTCATCTTTACATTCATTTTAATCATCATCAATTTTCATTTAGTTGCATTTTATCATTGCATTAGCTTTCATTCCATTAAGTGTATTTCATTAATCATGAAGTATTATCATTATTATTTTCATTACCATTTCATTAAGGATCATTTAGTTGCATCTTTGCACTGAGATTCATAATCATATTATATAAAATCAAAAACATTTCATATAGATCATTTACATTTTCACATCATTTTTAATGACATATAAAATCAAAAACAACTCAATCATTCATTTGCATTTTTATATAGATCATTGCATTTGCATCATTTACATCTTAGTTAACTTAGTAATCATTTTCATTTGCATCCAAGATCATCAAAATCAAAGAAGCATTTATCATTGCATAATTTAGATCATAATCATAAGTCAAGGAAAGACAATCATCATCATATCCTCATCCATCTAAACACTACATCCATATAATCCATGCATATAAATATCATCATCCATCTAATCACTAAATCCATATAATCAAAGCATAAATCATCATCAAATAGAGTAACATGCATAAGAAAGATCATCATCATATAGAGTCCATGTCTGTATATAGATCATCATAAAACAATAAAAGTTCAAGTATACAATGATATCAGATAAACAATACAAGTGCCCCCAAATCAAGTCATGACTGCCCTATACCACTCCCACCTGACTCTGTTTGTCTCTATGGCTATGGGTGAGAAGATCTTCCAGATGCCTGTCTCCCATGATAACCACTCCTTTGAGGAGGTCCCATGACCCCACCACTACTAGTATCCATTAAAATGGTGGTATGATAACTACCTACTCTCTAGCTCTCTACAACTACCTCCTCATATCATCGTCACTAGTAGGAAGTCTCCTTCCTAGCCTGAAATAATTCTCTAACAGTGTCAGCCGAGAGAGTACCTAATCCAACCCGCTGAATATGATCAAGAAGGCCTTGAGTATCCTACTGTCTCCTTACAGCTCTATCCCTCTCAGTCATAATAGTCTGCACCTATGCTCGAAGTTGATTAATCTATGCTCTAAGACTATCATTGGTCTCCTACTTTGGAACATCATGCTCTGGTGCATCTGACTCTAGCATGACATGCTCTAGTGCATCCAGCTCTATTGGCATTGTTTGATGATTTTGTTGCGATTGTCATTGATGGACACACACTTGCTTTGATATCACTTTTTGTATGTATGAGTTAAGCTCAATCGGTATTTGTTCCAACTGGTATGATGTATTATAGTCTTTAGACTATCGGTGTTTTGCATAAAGTGCTTATTGGTCTCAAGCGGTATGGAGACCCAAAGTGGTATAAAGACCCCAAGCAGTTCGAGGATCTCAAGTGGTACAAAGGAACGAAGCGGCAGAATGCATATTTCCCAATCTTCATTTTGTCCAACCAGCAACTGGTATTTTGCATAAACCGGTATTTTGTATGAACTAGTAATACTCTGTGATGAGTTACCAACTAGCATTTTGTGATATGTTTCATCCATCGATTGTTTGGTAGTGCCAACACTTTGGTGGTGATTATGTGTCATGTTACCAAATGTGTCTAGATGCACTGAACCTAGGAAATTGTGTTGTAATCCTATTGGACCGACATGAAAATAGATTCCTTTATAAGGACATCATGTCTAGGATTTTAGGTTGTTGAAAGGATTTAGGGGTGCTAGGGTTTTGGAGGTGGTTGATAAGATTTTGTAAGTGCGATCAGAGGAGAGAAGTTTTAGGTTTGTGAGAGAAGGCAGAGTGTGAATGTGTTGAAGACTGAAGTAATGTTGGAATGCATTAAGTATGAGCTATCAAGGATCTAACCGAGCAATCTATGTTATTTGCTAGATTGCTCACTTGTTGATTACTGACATCTTCGACAAGTCTGAAACCCTTAACCAGGTAGGCCCAAAAGCCTTTTGTAAATCCTCTAACAAGGTGGTTCACATCTGTGGATCTAAAATCCTCTAGCAAGGTAGTCTTTAATCGGACTTATCTCCTAACAGAGATTGAGATCCCTAACAGGATCTGTTCTGGTAAAGAACATTGTAAGACCTTAACCAGTCTGACCTTAACCAGTCTGGTTCCTATTCTGTAGATAGTTACTTGTGAGTTTTATCTCACCATGGTTTTTCCCATTTGGGTTTCCACGTCAAATCTCTTGTGTTATAGTGGTATTGCCCCTATGGGTGAATGTCTTATTTGCTATTTGGTTTGCATGTGTGTTAACCGGTTTGTTAGCTAAACTATTTTACCAGTTTAGTGCTAGACTGTTTAAGTGTTTTAGTACATTGATTTTTGGCATATTAATTCACCCCCCCTCTTAGTATTCATCAATTGGTATTAGAGCCTAACTTTCTATAAGTCTAACCTGTCATGCCCAAACTTTTGGGCACGAACGCAATAATTTTTTTTTTAAAATAACAACCTAATAACATTAAATTTGTCTATATGAAATGCACTATCAAGTTTTGTCTTAACTATGTTTTGAGTTAACTCTAACCTCTAACTCAAGTAAGCGTGAATAATTTAAATTAAATGCAGAAAAATAATTCTTTTATTATCTCATCAATTTTAATCAAAACTCTCTAAATTAATTGACGAAGACAATATTAATCTCCAATAACCATTAATTGCTTTTAGGAACTAATTAAATTAGTCCTAGCACTTAGATTATTAGTGCCTATATTTTATTTTAACAAGAATTAAAAATGTAGATGAATTAATTCGACTAAATGGTCAATTAAATTCCATAATGAAAATTTCTCTATAAAATTTAGTCTGGAATAGCCTAAATTTAGGTGGACTAAATAATCCCCTATAGTCAAAATAACTTATAAAGTTATTATAATTTCTTAAAAGATTACACTTTAAAAGATATTTAAAATTTAATAAAAACATCATATTCGAGTATTTACATGCCCATATGTTTATCTAAAACATATATAAAATATAAATACATTATAAAATGATTATCCAAAAATTAGACCTTTACATGCATATATAAAATCATGTGTAAATATATCTATATCTATATATATCTATATATATATATATAACATATATATATATATATATATATATATAGAATCCTTTTATTTCCTAATTAATAGAATAACAACAAACCCTAAAATTATAAGTTATAAAACAAGGAATTCCTACTAACCCTTTTATTATAATTCTTTTCCTCATCCTATATTTTATTTATATTTCAAACCTACCCTAACCCTAACCTGGTTAGGGTTTTATTTTATTGTGCAGGGCCGAGGGAGAGCGGTGGACGCGGCTCGCAGTGGCGACCGAGGTCGCCTCTATGAGCTGTGGCCCGCAGTGGCGCTGCAGCGCCTCTATGGACTGTGACCCACAGTGGCACCCGCGGTGTCTCTATGGGTCGTGGCTCACAAGGAGCCTACGCTGCTCGGGGGCCCGTGGAAGCTCTAGGCTCCAGGTCCACTATGGTTATAAAAAAAAAAAAAATTTGCTTTAAAAAATATACTTTTTTTTTTGTTTTTATTTCTATTTCTTTTTTTTTCTAAAATAAATATAAATATATATATATATATATATGTATATATATATATGTATATATATATGTATATATATATGTATATATATATATATTATATATTTCTTTTATTTATTTTAAGCAAATTGTTTGTATATGTTTTTTTTTTTTTAAATCACTTAAAGCAGTTTATCTATTTTTTGTTTTATTCAAACTAACAGATTTAAATAAAGCAATTCTTTTTCATTTTATATAGATCTAGCTGCATACTTTAGAAACGGACTATTAATTTTTGATTTACTTTGTGCAATAGATAGAGGAAAATAATAACAGAATTTAATAAATTTTAATAGCAACTACATTAGCCTAGAAACCATTTAAATTGACTATAGAGATAGGCTAATTAACTTTAGATTTATTTTCTACAAATAAGTAAAATGACAGAATTAAATAAATATAAACAACAACTATATTAGACTAGGAATCATTGAAATAAATCTCAGAGATAGACATGTTAATTTTTTAGATTTATTTTCTGCGATAAATAAAAGGAAAATGACAGAGTTTGATAAAATATATTTAGCAACTACACTAATCTAGAATTATTTAAATTATTCTTACAGATATGCATAAGGAAATAAACTGAACTTTTATATTCAGAAATAACATGCATGCAACAAATATATTTTCATTAACTATAGGGACTTAATCCAAAGATAAACATTTCATTCTTTTGTAGTGATAGCTTAATAAAAATAATGCATTTCTTTAAAGCATATTTAAAAGACAATATAGTCAACATTACAAAAGGGTGAGATACCCATCTAGTCTCTCATTTCTATTAGATGAGAACTTTAAATAAATGAATGCATTCCTTTTAAAATAGATACAACATATAGTTTCCCTTTACATTGTTGCAACTTAAAATATAAAATATCCCATTCACTAATATTTTTCTGCAATGAAATAAATCTAGCAACTCTTAGCTTGTCTTTTCCTTTTCTTTCAAAGCAACCTGCAATTAAATCATAAGGCTTTCACCATGGAGAGCTCACCTCCCAACCTAGGCTTACTAGAAGCCACCCCCGAGCTTGGAGAACCAAGCCCTAGACAAGTTACACACATGCAAACACAACAAACAAGGGAAAAGCACACAACAATACTTTCCCAACCAAGGCTATGCTTCACCACAAAATGTGATGATTTTACAAGGGTGGAAGTGGACCAAATACCTTGAGGAGACTGCATGCATTGTAGATCAGAAAGCCACCTCATGGCAAACAAAGATATAACATAAGTTTATTGACCCCACATCCTTATTCCCCCTAAGGCATTCATGCCATACTTTCCCTCCTTATGACCCCTAAATGCATAAACTAGGCTATGCAACAAGGGTCACATAAACAAACCCTTGTGATCACTCTCATAATGAGGGCCTCTCACTCTAAGGCTGTCAAACTTCTTCCACCCCCAAGACCATCCTCTCTCCCAAGAGTAGGAGGCCTTGGTTACTCCCAAAACACAAAAAATGCATACAAGAAATAAAAGATAGGTCACAAAGAAATTTCCACAAAAGAAAATACAAGGAAACAATTTTTACATACAAACTATCTTTCCAACATGAACATGCAATGTAAAGAGAAACAAAATGAGAAGATGAACCAACCTTCAATCTACCCAAAGGTTTGTTAGAACTAGTTTGAGGATGAGCAACCCAATTCCACAATTCTTCCATCTACACTTAGCCAAAATTCTATCCCAAAAACTAATCTTTTCAAAATTGCAAAATGGAGAGTGGGTGATTACCCACAAAGTCTCTCAGTCTTGCCTAAAAAGGCCTCAGTGAGAGTTCTCATGGGTTTCTAAAACTAAAAAAAGAAAAAGTAAGAGAAAGTGGGAAAAAGATCCCACATCAAAAAGGAAGGTTAACTAACCTAGATGGCATCTTTTAATTTCAATTTTCGCTCACCTTAGGAAACCCACTTTTTGAGGTGATTAAACAGTCACATGGGAGTAGCCACATGCCTAAAAATACTCCTAACCCATAGGTATACCTTATGGACTCTAAGAAACACCTTTAAACTACCCCTAGGAGTCCATTTGACCCCTTATAAACCCATCTGAAGTTAACTTTCGGGTCAAACTTGAGTTGACCACCCCAAAGACTCTCTACCCAAGGAAAATTTAGAACCACATTCAAATGTTTGAAAAAGCTATGGTTGAAACAACTCCCTCCAAGAGACAAGTCAAAAATCAAGACATAAATCAACACATGTGTCAAGTGACACAATAAAATACATTACAAAATTTCACATGAAAATTGTCTCTTGTTGGATTTAATTAAATCAATAAATAAAATTTAACACTCATGCATCATTTATTATTATGAATAAAATATGATACATATGGGTTGTTGTCTCTCCAAATAGATAACCCCTAGTTTTACGAACGTACATAGGTCAAGGTTTGGTTCTCCATAATATTTCCATGGTCACATGGATAATTTTTCCTGCACAACTCAATTACACATTAGTAATTCCAATTAACCTCACATAATATTAAACACATGAATAAGAATACACATCAAACACTCTGTATATAATTTGCATTAAACAAATCAATATATCTTATATCCAAATAAATCCACATAAGCAATTATCATAATCTTCATAATTTTGATACATACATAAAACATGCATCATATTTCTATCATCATAGTAAAGTCCTGCAAATCTAATAATGACATACATCATCTCAAATTTATCCTATTCTAGAATCATATAGAGTTCTATATCTATAATGCATAGAAATGAAACACCAACATATGTCAATGTTATCCAAATCATGGAATCATATAAGTTCTAAATCCATAATGCATAAAAATAAAGCATCCATAATAGTCTCAACATTAAAGTCATTGAAATGATAGGACGAGTCAGGTAGGGCCTCACACCCTCTCCCTCTAGGCATGAACTTCCTCCTAGAGTTCATAAAAAAGATGGGGGTACTATGATCTCATACGTGCTGCATCCTCCCATGAAGCTGTAACCTCATCATAGCAATCCCACTAGACCCTAACCTAGTCCAGCTCTCGACCTCAAAGGGCTAGGGTCCGAAATGCCAAAATATGAATCAGCTCCAAAGCTAGCTCTTTGTCCAACTCCACCTACAAGGCATCCCAATCTAAAATATAAGACTCATCATAGATATACTTTCTCAAAACTGATACATGAAACACATCGTGGATTCGTGAAAGGCTAGGTGGTAATGCTAAATGATAGGCAACTGGTCCTATCCTCTCAAGGATCTCAAATGGCCCTACAAAGCAAGGTGCGAGCTTAGAACCCTTTCCATAATAGATTGGACTCTTATGTGGTCGAGCTCTCAAGAAGATTCTATCTTCAACCAAGTAGCTACGATCTATCCTCTTCGCATCTGCATATTTCTTCTGTCTATCTTGTGCCTCTCTAAGATGCTGCCTAATCAAATCCACCTGCTGCTCCATATCCCAAACTATCTTAGGACCAATAGAAACTATGTCCCCTATGCGGTCCCAACTTAGTGGTGTCCTACAAGGCCTGCCATATAATGCCTGATAGGATGGCATCCCAAACGAAGTGTGATGCCCATTGTTATAGGCAAACTCCACTAAGGGAAGGTACTCTTCCCATCTCGTCTGATGATCCATGATGTACATGTGAAGCACATCCTCTAACACTTGGTTAACCCTCTCTATCTGACCATCCATTTTCGGATGATAGGCTATACTGAAATTGAGCTCGATACCCATAGCTGCCTGTAATGCCTTCCAAAAGGAAGAAGTGAAGAGGGAATCCTTGTCAGAAATAATCTTGCATGGAATGCCATGAAGTCTAACAATTTTTTGCAAGAACACCTGTGCTACTGCTAGTGTTGTGAAGGTAGTCCGCACTAGTGAAAAGTGGGCCACTTTGGTCAACTTGTCAACTGTCACCAAGATGGCATCATGGCAACAAGATGACATAGGGAGACCAATGATGAAATCCATGGATATAGTATCCCACTTCCACTCTCGTATAGCATGAGACTAGAGCAACCCACCTGGATGGCAGTGCTCCACCTTGACTCTCTAACACTCGAGGCATCGGGCTACTAACTCAGCAATGAGCTACCACATTCCTAGCCAATGATATAACTATCTCAAGTCAGCATGCATCTTCTTAACTTTGGGATGTGCTACATAAGGAGCTCTATGAGCCTCCATGATAATGAACTCTTGCAATCCTTCAAAAGAAGGTACATAGATGCACCCTCTATGGCATAATAGTCCATCGTACTCTAAGGAATAATCCACATATTTCCCTTCTGGAGTATCCTGAGATCGTATCACCTGATAAACCTATAAATACCATCCATCCTCTAGCAACTGCTGCAATATGCGATCTCTCAAATCCATGCCCATAGATATGGTGTATACCTCATGATGTCTCCTATTCAAAGCATTTGCAACTACATTTTCTTTCCCTTTGATGTAGTGAATGTCAAAATCATACTCGCACAAGAACTCCATCCATCTCCTCTGATGTGCATTAAGGTTCGGCTACGTGAATATGTATTGCAGGCTCTGATGGTCTGAATGAAGCTCAAAATGATGACCCAAAATGAAGTGTCTCCACCTCACAAGTGCATGCACTACTACTGCACACTCTAGGTCATGAGTAGGGTAGTTAAGATCGTGAGTCTTAAGTTTCCTAGACTCAAAACCTATAGACCTACCATCTTGCATAAGGACTGCTCCTAAACCCTCTAGGGAAACATCTGTGCAAACCATGAAGTCAGCTGAGGGATCTGGAACTACAAAGATAGGTGCACTAGTAAGTGCCTTTTTGAGTTCTTGAAAGGCCCTCTCACACTTCTTTGTCCACTCAAATTTCTTCCCTTTATGCTAAAGAGAAGTAATAGGATGTGCGACTCTAGAGAATCCCTCAACAAAGCATCAGTAATAACCTGCTAAGCCCATGAAGCTCCTGACCTCTGTCACACTGGTTGGCACTAGCCAATCCATAATAACACTAATCTTTGATGGGTCTACTGAGATCCCATCACCATAAATAATATGCCCAAGGTCCTTTTCCTCTGAATGAAAGAAGACACACTTCCACAAACTGCCAAATAGTTGATTGTCCCTCAAACACTGCAAAACCTATCTCAAGTGCTCATCATGCTCCTTCTCATTCTGAGAATATATCAATATGCCATCAAGGAACACAATCAAAAAATGTTCAAGAAATATGTGGAATACCACATTCATGAGGCTCATGAAAATAGCTGGAGCATTCGTAAGACTAAATGGAACCACAATGAACTCATAGTGGCCATATCTAGTGCAAAATGTGGTCTTGTGGATATCTCTTTCCACTATTCTCAACTGATGGTATCTTGACTTCAGATCAATTTTGAAAAATACTTTGGCACCCTGAAGTTGGTCAAATAAATCATTGATCTTGGGCAAGGGATATTGGTTCTTGATGGTTACTTTGTTAAACTGATGATAATCCATTCATAACTGAAGAGATCCATCCTTCTTCTTCACGAAGATGACTGGTGCACCCTAAGGGGATATGCTAGGATGAATGTGACCCTTCTCTAGGAATTCCTCAAGCTGTGTCTTGAGCTCATTAATCTCATTTATGGTCATCTTATAAGGTGCTCTTGAAACTAGCTCAGCTCCTGGTATCAGGTCTATATGACAGTCAATCTCTCCATGAGGTGGCATTCCAAGTAGCTATGAAGGAAACACATCTAAATATCCCTTAAGGATAGGATGGTCATCAAGTGATGTTTCCTTTTCATCCTCTTCCTCTCTATCACTGATAGTGATGGCAAATAACTAGCATCCTTTTTGCATGCTCTGCTTAAGCTGCAGTGCAGAAATCATACAAAGAGAAATGAGTCTTTGAATCCCGATGATTACTATGGGTGAACCATGATCATCCTCACACTCGATCCTTTTCAGGCGGCAATCCATCTTGTCCATGTGGGCATAAAGCCAATCCATGACAAGTACGATGCCCTATGATCCAAGTGGTGTAACTCTAAGGTCTACTAGGGTGGTGGTATTGCCAATCTAAAGCTGACATACCCTAACCTCTGATTCCACTGACACTCTAGCCCCTGAAGCTAACTCCATTTCCCAACTAACACCTTGTTTAGTTTCCACTAGCCCACAATGCTCCATAACCAATGGAGATATAAAAGATTTAGTAGATCCCGAATCAAATAATATAGATACACTGCTACCTCTGATCATACCTGCAGCCTCAATGACTGTGGCTTGCTGCTTTGCCTAGCAGTTGTCAACTGCTACAAAGACTCTATGGGACCTACCCATATCTCCAACTATAGGCTCTGATGCTGCCATCCTCTAATTCCCTGCCATCTGACCTTGAGGAAAATCTCTCACCATATGCCCAATGGCTCCACATGTGAAGCAAGCACTGCATGCCTGAAACTAGATGCCTTAAGGCCTAGAAAAAGACTGTCCCCCTATCCTACTAGAACCACTGTACCCACCCCTAGAGGACTGGTGAGTCCTCACCAAAGGTGTGTATGGAACCTGGGGTCACTGATCTCACCTCTAACCCTGAGAATGCCACTACTTGGGCTTTGCACCCTACTAACTCTACGGAGGCCTTTGTCTTTGGTTTTGCTATGACTATTTTCAGAGGAGGGGGTTTGGAGAACCTCGATGTGTGTCTGTTATTACCCTTCCAATGGGTTTTCTGAAACCTGTATGTCAGGGGTATAGGGTTTTGGTTCTGGAACTGATCCCTGGTATCTTGTGGCCTGACCTAAATCTCCTCTGCTATCAAAGCATTCTCCACGGCAACCCAAAGGCTCCCTAGAGTGGACATCCTAACTGGTCTTGCTATGTCGGCATTCAGCCCTCTGATGAAATGGTTGATGAGAAGCTTCTCATCTTTCAGGTAGTCCACATAGGGAAAGAGCTTGAAGAACTTGCTCTCATACTAGGTCACTGAGAGACCCTTCTGTTGGAGGTCACGGAACTCATCTATCCTATGCTATCTGTAATGCTCTAACAAGTACCTCTCCCTGAACCTCTCTATAAAAATCTCCCATCTGAAGGTATCTACAACTAAACCAAACTTATATTCCTCCTATCTGCACCATGTGGAGGTCGTTCCTCTCAATAGGTGGACTGCTACACGTTCCTTTAGATTGCTCTCATAAGAGCACAATGCAAAGCACCTCTCAAGGCTCAAAAGCCAAGCCTCAGCTTCTACCACGTCGGTAGATCCCCCAAAAGATGGTGGCTAGAGGTGCATAACCTCTTTGATAAGATCCCCTTGTTCCTGATGTGCTCTCTCATAATACACTAGCCTTGCCACTAGAGGTGGTTGAGGAAGATGAATGGACTCAGACTCATGCCTAGCCTGACTCTTTATGGGATTAGGAGGTGGACTCCTACTCCATTCCCTATTTGCCGATCTATGGCTCCCTGAGTTTTGGTTTTCAACATGATGATCCCTTGCTGGAAGCCTATCCTAGACTATACCAATCAGGTTCTGGAGTGCTAATAAGATGTCTTGTTATGGGTCAACCAGTTGTTCTTGAGGAGCCTCTCAGTTCACTTCCAAAACCATTTCCTCCCTATTGACCTCTTCGTGTGCCACGCGTACATGCCTAGGACCCCTTCTGTGCTTGTGAGCTTGTTGCATAGTCGGAGGCATCCGTATGACAAAACAAAATAAAATGAGTTAAATAAATAATTTTTTTGGAGAAATATTTGATTAATTAAAATTAAATATCATAGAAAATTTATGTAATATAAATAATTAAATAATTAAAGCGAAACGTAATGGAGAAAGGTTCCTAGTGTTGGAAACCTTGCTCTGATACCAAAATGTCATACCCAAACTTTTGGGCACGAACGAAATATACCTTTTTTTTTGTTTTTATTTCTATTTCTTTTTTTTCTAAAATATATATATGTTTACGTATGTATATATAAATATATATATACATATAGTTACAATTTATTAGTATATATATATATATATATATATATATATAGTTACAATTTATTAGTATATATATATATATATATTTCTTTTATTTACTTTAAGAAAACTGTTTGTATATGTTTTTTTTTTTAAATCACTTAAAGCAGTTTATTTTATTTTTTGTTTTATTCAAATTAATAGATTTAAATAAAGCAATTCTTTTTTATTTTATATAGATCTAGCTGCATACCTTAGAAACAAACTATTAATTTTTGATTTACTTTCTGCAATAGATAGAGGAAAATAATAACACAATTTAATAACTTTTAATAGCAACTACATTAGCCTAGAAGTCATTTAAATTGACTATAGAGATAGGCTAATTAACTTTAGATTTATTTTCTGCAAATAAGTAAAATGATAGAATTAAATAAATATAAACAACAACTATATTAGACTAGGAATCATTGAAATAAATCTCAGAGATAGACATGTTAATTTTTTTGATTTATTTAATGCTATAAATAAAAGGAAAATGACAAGAGTTTAATAAAATATATTCAGCAACTACATTAATCTAGAATTATTTAAATTATTCTTAGAGATATGCATAAGGAAATAAACTGAACTTTTATATTCAGAAATAACATGCATGCAACAAATATATTTTCATTAACTATAGGAACTTAATCCAAAGATAAACATTTCATTCTTTTGTAGTGATAGCTTAATAAAAATAATGCATTTCTTTAAAGCATATTTAAAAGACAATATAGTCAACATTACAAAAGAGTTAGATACCTATCTAGTCCCTCATTTCTATTAGATGAGAACTTTAAATAAATGAGTACATTCCTTTCAAACTAAATACAACATATAGTTTCCCTTTACAATGCTACAACTTAAAATATAAAATATCCCATTCACTAGTGTTTTTCTGCAATCAAATAAATCTAGCAACTCTTAGCTTGTCTTTTCCTTTTCTTTCCAAGCAAGCTACAATTATATCATAAGGCTTTGACCGTGGAGATCTCACCTCCCAGCCTAGGCTTACTAGAAGCCACCCTCGAGCTTGGAGAACCAAGCCCTAGACAGGTTACACACATGCAAACACAATAAACAAGGGAAAAACACACAACAATACTTTCCCAACCAAGGCTACACTTCACCACAAAATGTGATGATTTTACAAGGGTGAAAGTGGACTAAATACCTTGAGGAGACTACATGCATGGTAGATCACAAAGCCACCTCATGGAGAACAAAGATATAACATAAGTTTATTAACCCCACATCCTTATGCCCCCCAAGTCATTCATGCCATACTTTCCCTCCTTATGACCCCCAAATGCATAAACTAGGCTATTCAGCAAGGGTTACATAAGCAAACCCTTGTGATCACTCTCATAGTGAGAGCCTCTCACTCTAAGGCTGTCAAACTTCTTCCACCCCCAAGAGAATCCTCACTCCCAAGAGTAAAAGGCCTTGGTTACTCCCAAAACACAGAAAATGCATACAAGAAATAAAAGATAGGTCACAAACAAATTTCCACAAAAGAAAATACAAGGAAACAATTTTTACATACAAACTATCTTTCCAACATAAACATGCAATGTAAAGAGAAACAAAATGAGAAGATGAACCAACCTTCAATTTGCCCAAAGGTTTGTTAGAACTAGTTTGAGGATGAGCAACCCAATTCCACAATTCTTCCTTATACACTTAGCGAAAATTCTATCCCAAAAACTAATCTTTTCAAAATTGCATAATCTCCAAAAATAGGGATTGGATGATTACCCACAAAGTCTCTAATTCTTTTCTAAAAAGACCTCAATGAGAGTTCTCACAGGTTTCTAAAACTAAAAAAGAAAAAAGTAAGAGAAAGTGGGAAAAAGATCCCACATCAAAAAGGAAGGTTAACTAACCTAGATGGCATCTTCTAATTTCAATTTTTGCTCACCTTAGGAAACCCACTTTTTGAGGTGACTAAATAGTCATATGGGAGTAGTCACATGCCTAAAAATACTCCTAACCAATAGGCATACCTTATGGACTTTAGGAAACACCTTTAAACTACCCTAGGAGTCCATTTGACCTCTTATAAACCCATTTGAAGTTAACTTTCAGGTCAAACCTGAGTTGACCACTCCAAAGACTCTCTACCCAAGGAAAATTTAGAACCACATTCAAATGTTTGAAAAAGCTATGGTTGAAACAACTCCCTCCAAGAGACAAGTCAAAAATCAAGACATAAATCAACACGTGTCAAGTGACACAATAAAATACATTACAAAATTTCACATGAAAATTATCTCTTGTTGGATTTAATTAAATCAATAAATAAAATTTAACACTCATGCATCATTTATTATTACAAATAAAATACGATACATATGGGGTGTTGTCTCTCCAAATAGACAACCCCTAGTTTTACGAACGTACATAGGTCAAGGTTTGGTTCTCCATAATATTTCCATAGTCACATGGATAATTTTTCCTGCACAACTCAATTACACATTAGTAATTCCAATTAACCTCACATAATATTAAACACATGAATAAAAATACATTGCTAGGATTCCCACAGATACTGAGAGGAGGGGTGAATCAATATCTAACCAGTGATATGAATTTCTTACTTTAAAACAATTTAGAACATATTGTAATAAACAAAATTAAAAGAAACCGTATAAGAAACACAGCATAACACAATATTTTAACGAGGAAACCCGGTGTGGATAAAAACTTAGTGGGATTTGTAACCCACAATATTCACTTACTGGCCAATAACAGAATATTACTTACAAGAGGGGCCTGGACATGCAGGAAGGCCAAGTGCCATGAGCTCACTGCTCAAATACAAAATAGGAAGTCTCACTGAATTACAAAAATTGATTATATAAATCTAGTGTCTTGTACTGCTTCAAAATAGCATCTACTATGCTAGATCCAGTATCGGGTTTCGCTCTACTTTTTACGTAAACCCTTGACCTATAATTCGCATAATAGGTTTGCCTTACTTCACTTAATTATATTCCATCATACTTACCTAATTGTTCTATAATGATCTCTTATATTTATGAGTCATTTTACAATGTTTCCAAGTCGGCTTCTAAAGTTTTTACAATAATAAACAAAATATATTATAACAAAAATCCTATCGGCCTCTATGCTAGTATGCTTCTTTTCTCTGCCAGTGTAGAGTTTGATCTAGCTAGTGTTGGTGTGATGCCTTGCCAGTGCCATAGGATTGTAAGGTTACCATCAATGAAAAAACCTTAAATCACCTACAATGTGTCATTGGAGTGTGCATATGCCAACAATCTACCCCTTTGGCATTGATGGCAACACTCATGAGAAAATTTTAAAAGTGTATCCAAAACTTGTGATCCAAAAACTGTTTCCAAAAATGTGTTACCAAAGACATATAAGAGCTCCCCCTGAGTAGATAAGTCTTTTGCTGGTTATTTTCTCATACTACTACTCCCCCTTTGGCATCAATGACAAAGGTTGTCAAGGTGTCAATAGAGTTGTAGTTTTTTGCTCTACCCTTGTAGCTAGTTGGTTACCAATTGAAAAAGATTTGCCAAAATCAAGTCTATACTCTCCAAAAACTTCTTAATATCCTTAATTGCTGCCTCAGTTCTGTGAACTATACCGATGAGGTGCTATATATACTCTACCGGTGTTCTTTGTCCCTATATAAATGTCTCAGATATGTCCTTCCTCAAGGATGCTAGATAGTCCAGTCTTGGACTCAGTCTTAGTCTCAAATTCTTAGCCTTGTTTATTATTGTCTCTTTTTCTCTTCCTAATTTAAGTAACTCTTCCTCAAAACTTGTTATCTTGGTTTCAAAAACTTATAATGTGTCACATGAGTTAATAAAATTGTCAGCAAGTTTATTGATTTCATCCTGTACCTTGCTCATTTTCTTATCTATGTCAACTATCAAAAATGTTGTCTTGCAAACATCTTTAGACTTCCTTTATTGAGTTGCACAATTCTGGTAGAAGTGTGTCAAATTCCCTATTACACTTCTTTATTTCATCCTCAAAGAATTTTTCTTTTTTTTTTTTCCAATTTTTCCTTAAGTGCCTCTTCCTTTATTTGTTCAACAGTCACTGTGTTCTTGTTAGGGTTCCCATAGATACTGAGAGTGGGGGGTGAATCAGTATCTGACCAGTAATATGATTTTCTTAAGATAGAACATGCAAAACATAAAGTAACAGTATACAAGTATGCAAGAATTAATGTGATTAACAAAACCAAAAACATCCACATGAAAAGAACACCATAACAAAAGATGTTTAATGAGGAAACCCGATGTGGGAAAAACCTCGGTGGGATTTGTGACCCACAATATTCACTTACTGGCCAATAAGAGAATATTACTTACAATAGGGGCCTGCACATGTAGGAAGGCCAACTGCCTAGAGCACACTGCTCAATAAGAAGTCACACTGACTTACAATGAAGATTATGCATATCTAATGATCTGTAGTACTTTACAATAGCATCTTCAATGCCAGATTTAGTACCGGTTCTTGCTCTATTCTTTACATATACCCTTGACCTATAATTCGCAAATTAGGTCTACCTAATAATTTTCTTTATGCTTCCTATCCATATCCTACAAATGTCTACAATGCTATCTTTTATATACAAGAGTCATTTTAAAATTTGTCAAGTCGGCTTGCAATAATAAACAAAATATTACATATCAAAAATCCTATCGGCCTCTATGCTGGTATACATCTTTTCTTCTGTGCCGATGCTGGTGCCGGTGTAGAGTGCTCTTGCTGATGCCAGTGCACTATCTTGCTTGAATAATGCTTTGCTAGTAGAATGTCTTGCTGGTGCCATAGGATTGCAAGGTTTCCTATGTAATGCTTTGCAGGTATAATGTCTTGTCAGTGCCATAGGATTGCAAGGTTGCTTGTGTAATGCTTTGCTGGTATAATGTCTTGTTGGTGCCATAGGATTGCAAGGTTTCCATCAATGATAAAACCTTCAATCACACACAATGTCTCATTGGAGTGTCCATATGCCAACAATCTCCCCCTTTGGCATTGATGGCAACACTCATGAGAAATTTCAAAAAGATATCCAAAAATGTGTAGACCAAAAATGTTACCAAAAATGTGAGAGCTCCCCTTGAGCATATAATTCCTATGTTTGAATTTTGTCATCCTACTACTCCCCCTTTGGCATCAATGACAAAGGTTAGTAGAGTTTGTAGTTGTACCAGTCCATAACCTCAACCTTGTAGTTGGGTAGTTATTATCTAAAGAAGATCTCCCAAGATTAAATTTATACCATCCATAAACTTCTTACTATCTTTTATTGCTATCTCAGTTCTTTTTACTGTACCGGTGAGATATTGTAAGTGCTCTACCAGTGTTTTGCTTCCCTATGTTAATGCCTCTAAGATTTCCTTCCGCAGAGATGCTAAATAGTCCAATCTTGGACTTAGTTTAGATCTCAAAAGTTTTGCCTTGTTTATTATTGCCTCTTTCTCTCTTTCCAATTTGAGCAATTCTTTCTCAAAATTTTCTATCTTCTCTTCAAAAAATGATAATGAATCAGGTGAGTTGAAAAAATTGCCTACAAGTTTATTTATCTCATCCTGTGCCTTGCTTATCTTTTTGTCAATATCTATAGTCAAAAAGTTTGTTTTACATGTATCTTTATACAAGTTTCTGTACTCTTTTAACAAATTACACAGTTCTAGCAGAAGTGTGTCGAACTCCTTGTTACACTTCTTTATTCCTTCCTCAAAGAATTTTTGTTTCTCTTTTTCTACAATTTCCTTTATAGAGTCTACCTTTGTTTGCTTAAAGTTTCCAGAAATATATTTACAAAGTGTATCCAACTCTCCTAAAGAATCTTTATTGTCTATATTACAATTAGGAGCTATTGATTTCAAAAATGGGATTGAATCATCTATTGCTTTGTAAGCTTGTGAGCTATAATCAATTATTCTCTTGATAGATTCAAGTAATACCTCAATCACATTTGTTGACTTTGATGGTGACCCAACAAACTGAGTACCGGTGGAAGTGACCATGCTTGTATTGACCTCTGGCAGGTAGGTTTGTGTCTGCATTTCATTAAGCATTGGTTTTCCTACTTTATTTCTTACCAGTGGCATCTGTTCTAGAGCCTTTAGCTCTATCAGTTTCTCTATTTGTATTTTAGATTCCACCTTTTTCCCTATATCCACTATCGGTTGTTCTGTATTTCCTATTACCGGAGGCTCTTTGGCTATACCTGATTTATCTATTGTATCCTTATCTACCACTATGTTGATCTTCTAAGTATCAATATTCACAGTATATAGGACTTCAAGATTAGGATTATTATCCTCTGTATCCATGCTCTCAACTGGCGGTTGATCTTTAGTGGTTGTTGATTTTATCGGTGGAGTATTTAAAGGAGGTGGGGGTAAGTTGTCTCTAATCTTGGTACTTGGTGGTCCACCAACTTTACCTTTCCCTTTGTCATTTTGACATACCTTAATGGGCTTGGGATTCCTATATTCTTCTTGTTTTTCTTTTTCAACCAAGAATATATCCCAACCATCTTCTGTTTCCTCTGAAACCTCTATAACTCTACCTACCATCAGTGAAATTTGCCGATGTGTAGTGGAAAAAACTGTCCGATTGGCCTGAGCTATCAGATCATCAATTTCTTTAGGTGAGTTTACCAGATATACAGCAAGTAGTTTTTCTATTTTAATTTTCTTATTCAATTCAATTATTCCTTGCCTTCTGGCCTCAAGTCTTTTGTATAGTTCATCAGGAATTTAATTTAAGACTTGCATCAAAAACTTTTTATACATGTCCATGTGTAATATTACACTCTCCTCAACTTTCCCTTTCTCATCATCTGATAGGGTGTCATAAATTTTCCCTATGTTTTTCAATTTTCCTTCCTTTGTGATCTCATTCAGTAATATATCAAGAGGGGCCAAGTCTGTGTTTGTCTTTTTCTTCTTCTTAGAGGTTAGCTTCTTTTTAGGTGTGACCTTTTTGGCTAGAAATCTCACAGCTTGTTGCTTCTGCCTTGTCCTTCTAGGTGAAGGAGTGGTTTCCGGTGAGGGGTCTCTTTTCCTAACAACTCTTTTGAAGGTTGCTGGCATATCTGAAGTACCTACCGGTGATAGATGAGCTTCAAGTTGTTGGGCTGCCAACTCATCTTCAGTTATGCTGGTTTTCTTTAATACATCTTCTTTTATGGCTTTTGCTTGTTTGGATCCTTTTCTCACAAATGCCTCAACCTTTTTCACTCTTTTCTTTGACTGAATTTGGCTTTCTATGGTCTCAGGACTACCAAATACTTCTTCTTTAGGTTCATTGGGGGCTTCCAGAAGTACTTTGGCATAAGTTTCCACTATGTGGTCATCTATCTAATACCCCATATCTATTACCCAGATTGTCCTAAGGATGACTGCTTCCATCCATATTTCATCATTTTTTATTACAAAACATATGTCATCCTTGTATTTGTTGACAGTTTCCTATGATAGTCTGATTCTTTTGTTCATTCTGACCTTTAGTGCTTGAAAATACTCATTGATATTCTTTTCCTTATTTTCACCCATGTTGTTGAATAAGTCTGATAATTGTTTTCCTACCGGTATGTCATATCCAAAATCTTTGTTGCCTATACCGAGAATATATTTTGTTATGTGTAGCATTAAGCATACAAGTAAATTTCCAAATCTAAAAGTTCCTTTCTTATCTTTCTTGATTTTGGCTAAGTTATCAATCAACTCATCTTTTAACCGTTCACATACATCAATTTTCACATTTTCTTTTACCATATCATGAGCACTCTTAATGCATAAACAGGAGACTGAGTTGTGTCTATTTGCATGAGTTGCTTTGTACCCTAAAATCATGCTAACAAATCTAACATTTATATTGGTTACATCATTAACCCTTAGAGACCTTTTGTCTGATATTGCACCAGTTAAGTTCATTACTAGGTCATTGGAGACCTTCTTAGTCTTGTCGGGTCTGTTACCAGTGGAAGGTAACCCTATTACTGCTTTCATAGCTTCCTTTGTAATTTTGTGAACTGAATCAAGCCAAAAGAATGAACCATGTACCCTGCTTAAAACTATCCTAACCACTTCCTTGGGAAATTCAGGAATGTAGAGGCTTTTAGTGAATCCCAAGGTTTCAACAACTTTATGTTCAGGTTTCACACTTCTGGAATTGTCACATATAACAGTTCTATACATGTTTTTAATGTCTTCATCACATAATTCCTCTATGTTGCAATAAATATACATTCTAGGATCTTCTGCATAAACAACACCTTTTGTAATTTGGGAAAAATCACGTGTATTGTCATCTTTCTTAGCTACCTTGGGAACTAGTTGAAATACGGGCCTAGGGCATTTTATAACCTCGACTACTGTAGGGTTTTCTATGAATTCAGGTGCAGAGGAGGATACCATGATGATAAATACCTTTTTCTACCTTTGGATGGATTGATTGCTGAAATGCTTTGCCTCTTTGCTCGAAATGCCTTAGCTCGGAAATCTTTGCGCTCTCTGAAAGTTTGAATGCTTGGTGAAGTGAAATGGAGCGAAAACCTTATTTTATAAAGTCTTTTCTGCTACCTACCACATTAATTGCTTGCCGATAATGTATTAGCTTATCTTTATTTGCTAGTAATGAGTGATTTTCAACTTCTTTTCTCTAACCGAGGGAATAATAGCACGTGTCATTAGATTGCCAAACCCTCAAGATAATTTTCTTCAATTTGATGAAGAACTTCCTATTGGTGGAGCATTACATTGTCCTACCGGTGGAGCATTTGTTGGTTCTACCAATGGAGGAGTATTCCCAATATTTAGATCACCTTTTCTAATCCATTGCTTTGAGAATTCTTGCTTAACCTCTTCAACCTTTTCTTTACCTTTCAAGCTAGTACTTTTGTTGTCTACCGATGTACCTTTACTTCTACAAAATTTAGCAATATGACCAATCTTGTTACATGCATAATGAGTTACATTATTATTCTGAATAGCTTTCCCATAACCTATGCTAGTTTGTGTTCTACATTGATTTGATAAATTTCCAAATCTTCCACAAACATAACATCTTACATTCATTCTGTAGTTTTTAGAGTTATGACCAATTTTGTTGTATTTGGAGCATTGACTGGTGGGAGGATTGATATTCTGATAATTCCTAGATCTACATTCATTTTCCTTATGACCATATTTATTACAGTTAAAGCATTTTCCATGGAATTTGTAAGTATTAGAAGGTCTTACCGGTTTGCTATGATCTTGAGTATTTGCAGTACCGGAGCTTTCTCCAACTTCAAATCCAATTCCAGAAGTATGACCTTTGGGTTTTTGATTCTTCAATAAGGTACCAAGTTCTTCTAAGCTTTTCTTGAATTTTTCTTTGTGTTGATTTGCAGTTTCCAATTCCCTTTCCAAGATTTCTTTTTGTCTCATTAGTTCATTCAAGTCATTCTGAGTATGCATCAGATCTATCTTCAACACGTCATTCTCATAGCTAAGTCTTGTGTTCTCATTTGCTGCATCACTTAGTCTTCTGGTCAATTCTTCTTCATTCTTCTTTCTATCCTCAATCTCTTTGCAAAATCTCATAGTCATATCCTGCATTTCATTTTTTGTTGTCATGATCTCTTGTTTCAACTTGCTTATCATATCATTAAGTGATTCCTTTTCATCATTCTCATTTTGTAATTTTTCACAAAGTTCTCTTCTCTTATTTCTTGTAACAGTAAGATTCTCTTGAAGTGCTTGAATAATGTCCTGAGCTGCTTTTAAATCATCTTCTAATTTGATATTCTTCAACTGCTCTGCATCATAGTCAGTAAGAGCTCCTTCAAGTTGCTTCATCAGATTTTCCATCTTTACTGGTGTCAAGATCTTCTTTAAGCTATTAGGCTTCTGAAAATAGAGTACCAAGCTTTGATACTAATTGTTAGGGTTCCCACAGATACTGAGAGGGGGGGGGGGTGAATCAGTAACTAACTGGTAATATGATTTTCTTAAGACAGAACATGTAGAACATAAAGTAACAGTATACCGATATGCAAGAATTAATGTGATTAACAGAACCAAAAACATCCACATGAAAAGAACACCATAGCACAAGATGTTTAATGAGGAAACCTAGCGTGGGAAAAACCTCGGTTGGATTTGTGACCCACAATATTCACTTACTAGCCAATAAGAGAATATTACTTACAATAGGGGCCTGGACATGCAGGAAGGCCAACTACCTAGAGCACACTACTCAATAAGAAGTCACACTAACTTACAATGAGGATTATGCAAATCCAATGATCTGTACTACTTTACAATAGCATCTTCAATGTTAGATTCAATACCAATTCTTGCTCTATTCTTTACATATACCCTTGACCTATAATTCGCACTTTAGGTCTGCCTAATAATTTTCTTTATGCTTCCTATCCATATCCTACAAATGTCTACAATGATCTCTTTTATATACAAGAGTCATTTTACAATTTGCCAAGTTGGCTTACAATAATAAACAAAATATTACATATCAAAAATCTTGTCGACTTCTATGCCAGTATACATTTTTTCTTCTGTGCCGGTGTCAATCCTAGTGTAGAGTGGTCTTGCTGATGCCAGTGCACTGTCTTGCTTGAATAATGCTTTGCCGGTGCACTGTCTTGCTTGAATAATGCTTTGCCGGTAGAATGTCTTGCTAGTGCCATAGGATTGCAAGGTTGCCTGTGTAATGCTTTGTAGGTATAATGTCTTGCCAGTGCCATAGGATTGCAGGGTTGCCTGTGTAATGCTTTGCCAATATAATGTCTTGTTGGTGCCATAGGATTGCAAGGTTGCCATCAATGACAAAACCTTCAATCACACACAATGTCTCATTGGAGTGTCCATATGCCAATAGTTCTTAGTGATGTATTTAGTCAAAGTGTCTAGTTGACTTAAAGAATTCTTATTGTCTATGTTACATTTAGGAGCTATGATCTTCAAAACTAGGATTGTATCATCTATAGCTTTATAGGCTTGTGAACTACAATCAGTTATCCTTTTGATGGAGTCCAAAAGTAGTATAGTTACATTTGTAGATTTGAATGTTGTAGAAGTAGAACTAACATATTGAATTCCATTAGTGGGAGCACTATCCTTGCTAGTAGTGACCTCTGGTAGGTCTGTCTATGTTTCCATTTCCTTTACCAGTGGTTTACCTTGTTTACTAGTTGCTAGTGGCACTATTTCCACATTTGTCTGTTCCTATTTTGGAGCTTGTTGCTCTACTTTTTTCTCTATTTGTTGACTTGTTTGTGTCTGAGTCTCTACCTGTGGACCGGTGTAGTCATCTGCCAGTTTTTCTATGTTATCAACTTTGTTAGTTACCGGTGGCTCACTAGCCATGTCAGTTTTACCTATTGTATCTTTATCTACCCCAATATTGACTGTTTGAGTATCAACATTAACTATGTATAGTATCTCATAATTAGGACTTGTATCCTTTATATCCATACTTACATCTACCTATTTATCTTCAGTTGTCTTTACCGGTGGAGTACTCAAAGGCAGTGGAGATAAGTTATCTTTTATTTTGATGTCAGGAGGTCCACCAACCTTTCCTTTACCCTTATCTTTGTCTTTTTGATAGACTTTGATAGGTTTCGATTTCTTTTACTCTTCTTGCTTTTCCTTCTCCACAAGGAAAATATCCCATCCATTTTTTGTTTCCTTTGTTATCTCTTTTACTCTTCCTACCATTAGTCCAATATGCCAATGTGCAGTAGAGAATACTGAGCAGTTGGCCTTAGCAATTAAATCATCTATTTCCTTTGGTGAGTTTACTAGATAAACAACAAGTAGTTTTTCAATTTTAATTTTCTTATCAAGCTCTATGATAGCTTGTCTTCTTGCTTCCAATCTCTTGAATAATTCATTTGGTAGTTCATCTACCACTTCCATTAAGAACTTCTTATACATGTCCATGTGCAGAATAACATAGTTTTCCACTTGTTCTTTTTCATCTGCTATCAAGGTATCATACAATTTCTCTATGTTCTTTAGTTTTCCTTCCTCTGTGATTTCATTCAATAATTTGTCAAGAGGGGCCAAGTTTTGTTGAGTCCTCTTCTTCTTTGGTGTTAGCTTTTTCTTTGGTGTTGTTTTCTTTACTGGTGACCTTACTGCTTGTTGTTTTTGTCAAGTTCTTCTGGGTGAAGGAGTTGATATCGGTGAAGGTTTCCTTTTTCTTTAAACTCTCTTCAATGTTGTAGGCATGTTGTTCTCTAAAGAAGTTGCTACTAGTGATAGGTGCGTTTCAGGCTGTAATGTTGCTAACTCATCCTCAGTGATGCCGGTTTTCTTGAGTACATCTTCTTTAATGGCCTTTGCCTACCTAGATCCTCTTCTCACGGTTGCATCAACTTTCTTTACTATCTTTTTGGATTGAATTTGGCTTTCTATGGTCTTAGCATTGCCAAATATTTCTTCCTTTGGTTCCTTGGGTGCTTCCAGAAAGGCTTTTGCATAAGTCTCAATGATATGATCATCAGTCTCATAACCCATCTTAGTAATCCAAACTGTTCTTGGGATTACTGCTTCCATCCAGATCTCATCCTTTTTTATCATAAAACATATTTCATCCTTGTATTTGTTCACTATTTCCTGTGATAATCTAATTCTTTTCTTCATCCTAGCCTTTAGTGCTTGAAAATAGTCATGGATATTCTTTTCCTTGTTATCATCCATGTTGTTGAGTAGGTCTGATAACTATTTTCCTACCGATGTATCAAATCCAAACTCTTTATGGCCTATACTGGGAACCTGTTTGCTTATGTGTAGCATCAAGCATACAAGTAGATTACCAAATCTAAAAGTTCCTTTCTTATACTTCTTGTTTTTTCCTAGATTGTCAATTAACTCATCTTTGAACCATTCACAGACATCAATCTTCACATTTTCCTTAACCATACCATGTGGACTCTCTATGCGTAAACTGGAAACTAAGTTAAGTCTATTTGCATGAGTAGCCTTATACCCTAAAATCATGCTGATAAATCTCACATGTGTCAGTTACATTATTGTATCTCGAGGACCTTTTGTCAGATGTTGCACCAGTTAGTTTAGTTAGTAGGTCCTTTGAGACATTTTTAGTCTTGTCTGGTCTTTTACTGGTGGAAGGTAACCCTATGACAGCTTTCACAGCTTCCTTGGTAATTTTGTGAATTGCATCTAACCAGACAAATTCCCCATGTACCTTGCTCAAAACTATCCTAATGACCTCCTTGGGAAATTTAGAAATGTAGAGGATTTCAATAAATCCTAGGGTTTCAATAATTTTATGTTCTGGTTTTACATTTTCGGAATCATCACATATGACAGATTTATACATGGTTTTGATTTCTTCATCTCCTAATTCCTCTATGTTGCAATGGATGTATATTTTGGGGTCTTCAGCATAAACAACTCCTTTTGGAATTTGGCATAAAGCACCTATATTGTCATCTTTCTTTGCTACCTTGGGGACTAGTTGAAATACGGGCCTAGGGCATTTTATAACCTCGACTACAGTAGGGTTTACTATATATTCAAGTGCAAGAGTGGATGCCATGATGATAAATACCTTTTTCTATCTTAGGATGGTTTGGTTGCTGGAGTGCTTTGCCTCTTTTCTTAAAAATTCCTTAGCTCTGGAGTTTTCACGTTCTTCGAGTGTTTGAATTTGTAGTGAAGTGAAATGGAGCCAAAATCTCAAATTTATAAAGTCTATTTTCCATCTACCACATTTAATGCATCCCGGTTAAGTAATCACTTAACATTGTCTACCGGTAATGAAGTAATTTCTAACTTCTCACCATTAACCGAGGGAATAATAGCATATGTCTCATTTATTGCCAAACCCTCAAAGAATTTTTTTTTAATTTGATGAAGAGCTTCCTGCCGGTGGAGTGCTACTCTGTCTTGTCGGTGAAACACTACTCTATCCTACCAATGAAATGTTGATTGGTTCTACCAGTAGAGGAGTATTCCCGACAATATTTAGATCTGTCTTCCTAATCCATTGTTTTGAGAATTCTTGCTTAACCTCTTCAACTTTTTCTTTTCCTTTCAAACTGGAACTTTTGTTGTCTACTGGTGATCCTTTACTTCTGTAGAATTTTGCAATATGCCCAATCTTGTTACAAGCATAACAAGTCACATTATTTTTCTGAATAGCCTTTCCATTTTCTATGCTAGTTTGTGTCCTACATTGATTTGATAGATGTCCAAATCTTCCACAAACATAACATCTCACATTCATTCTGCAATTTTTCAGAGTTGTGACCAACTTTGTTGCATTTTGAACATTGACCGGTGGGTGTGTTGGTATTTTGATAATCTCTCGATCTACATTGATTTGATCTATGACCATACTTGTTATAATTAAAGAATTTTCCATTCAATTTATAAGCATTTGGTTGTCTTACCAGTTTTCTATGATCTTGTGTGTTTGAAGTACCAGAGCTTTCACCAACTTCAAAGCCTAAACCATTATTGTCACCATTTGGTTTCTGATTCTTTATCATGTCATTAAGTTCTTTTGAGATTTTCTTGAATTTCTCCTTGTGTTGATTTGTAGCAGCCAATTCTTTTTTCAAGATTTCTTTGTCTCATGAGTTCATTTGAGTCATTTTGTGTATGCCACAGATCTGTTTTCAATAAGTCATTTTCATAACCAGGTCTTGTATTTGTAATTTCAGCATCATTTATTCTTCTAGTCAATTCCTCTTCATTCTTTTTCCTTTCTTCAATTTCTTTGCAAAATCTCATAGTCATATCCTGCATCTCATTTTTTGTTACCATGTTCTCTTTCTTGAGCTTGCTTATTGTATCATTAAGAGTTTCTTTTTTATCATTTTCACTCTGCATCATTTCACAAAGTTCTCTTCTCTTGTTCCTTGCAATGGTAAAATTCTCTTGAAGTGCTTGAATGATATTCTGAGCTGCTTTCAGATCATCTTCAAGTTTGATGTTTTTCAATTTTTCTATATCATAGTCTAAGAGAGCTGCTTCAAGTTGTTTCATCAGATTTTCCATCTCTACTGATGTCAAGATCTTCCTCAAGCTATTAGGCTTCTGAAAATAGAGGACTAGGCTCTGATACCAATTGTTGGGATTCCCATAGATACTGAGAGGGGGGGGTGAAAAAGTATCTAACCGTGATATGAATTTCTTACTTTAAAACATGTAGAACATATTATAACAGTGTACTGGTAAACAAGAAATAGTGCAATAAATAGAATTAAAAGCAACCACATAAGAAACACACCATAACACAATATTTTAATGAGGAAACCCAGTTTGGGAAAAACCTCGGTGGGATTTGTGACCCACAATATTCACTTACTGGCCAATAAGAGAATATTACTTACAAGAGGGGCCTGCACATGCAGGAAGGCCAAGTGCCTAGAGCTCACTACTCAAATACAAAATAGGAAGTCTCATTGACTTACAAAAATGGATTATGTAAATCCAGTGTCTTGTACTACTTCAAAATAGCATCTACTATGCCAGATCCAGTATTAGTTTCTTCTCTGCTTTTTACATAAACCCTTAACCTATAATTCGCATAATAGGTCTACCTTATTTCGCCTAATTGCATTCCATCATACTTACCTAATTGTTCTATAATGATCTCTTTGTTGGTATTTCAATTACAATGAGAGATTGTTGACATTTCAGTAAGCATATTGAGAAGGTTGTTGATGATTATGGATATAACTGATTAAGGATGTTAACTATCTTAATAATATTATTTTGTCATTGATGTCAAGAAATTGATTTTCTGACTCAGTATGATGTTGCCATATCT